>NC_060139.1:128895994-129195994 GCF_021461385.2 Schistocerca piceifrons | reverse complement strand
CAAAAGACTACAACCCATTATTCTGTGTCTACAGCAGACTGGTTACAATTCTAAGTTATTGTCTTCTTAATTACTATGAATAAATAAGAAAAGTTACGTGAGTACCTTTATAAAATGAAATGTTGTTGACCACAAGTAGATCTGCTGTTAGTGGCCTTTCACATTTGGTGGTCTCAGCATGCATACGCGGTATGTCAATCCGCTGAGCAGCATGTAAGTGGCTGTAACACCGTTTCCACGAGTGCAGCCTGGTCTTCGCAGATCTGGGTGTGAGTCACTTGTATTTTGAGATCCATGGGGTCAGTTGACGCCCTGCATGTAATCCCTTTAACCATTCCGTGCGTTTCCGTTCCGTCGCTGCTGCACATTCCTTTGTGAGCCCTTGATGGTAAGCTTCCTGGTACCACGAGTCAACTTAAATTGGAGGCTGGTAGGCTGTCCTTTGCCATGTGTTTGTAACCGTACGTGTTGAAATGCCAGAAGGCAGATGATTAATCCTTTGCAACTTGGACCATTATTAAGAAAGAACGTTGTGGCAGAAGTAAAATTTCATTCACTGCATTTAAATAACGCCACGACAAGTCACAGCATGGGTAAATGTCGTGTGACTAGGGCATCCCGTCGGGTAGACCGTTCTCCGGGTGCAAGTCTTTCGATTTGACACCACTTCGGTGACTTGCGCGTCGATGGGGATGAAATGATGACGATTAGGACAACACAACACCCAGTCCCTGAGCGGAAAAAATCTCCAACCCAGCCGGGAATCGAACCCGGGGGTGAACACACACTTATGACGCAGAAAGCTACAATTGCATGGAGAGTGGGGAATCGAATATTTTCTGACGCTGAAATGAGCGTGATTTTTCTGAGATTTAGGTACAGGACCTTCCACAGTCGAGTTTCCAATGCAAGCAAAGATTTTCAAAGAAAGAAAAAATGTGTTCGTTGTGGAGGAGTACAGAGAAATTTGACTGTTCTGGGGACGAGTAATTCTGCTATACGCTTATGGCAGAACTGTTAAGGTGAAAGATAAATAAGGACTCGTGAAATTTAAAAGACGGCACAGCAAATACGTAGTTCGGCGCTATCTACAGACTTATACAGAACACCATTACTGTAACGTCTGCTCAATTCCAAACTACTGTCAACATATTTGTTCGTTTGAAGGAGTTCTGTGCTGCAGAAGACGAACTTCGCGAACGTATTCTAGAGAAGCGCTCATTACAAATTTCAGCTGAGCTGAGCCGCAAATTGAATGCCCTGACAGAAAACCGGCACCACAAGCGGTACTTCAGAGGTACTAAGCGCTATTCATTCTTCTTTTTTAGACTGAAAGTATTTTTATATTTTGCATCGTGATTGGTGCTATAACTATAGCTTTATGTACAGTGAAGCTGAGGTATTTTCCAGTGTGTACCTCCACTGTTAGAAACAGTTTTTTTAATACACCATTTAGGATAGATAAATAGTACTACAGACTCCTCATTGTGTGATGCATTCAGCAGTTGTAACGTAACTGTTTCAGTCCGATGAGTACACGTTATCAGAGGAACGGTTAAATAATCCTGATGTGGCGGCGCACCGCAATTACTGAAACAAATAAGAGCATCAGTTCAAATTTCAGATGTTCTGAAATGTAAGAGAGCTACAACACTGCATTCAACGATGGCTTTAGAGCTGAGTTAGTGTTTTGCTATTCCGTTCATAATGTGGCATTCCTGAAAGCTTTCAATGCTAGGTGAAGACTATACTAGAGTTTGAGGCTAGTTTTTTGTCCCACCAGTAATCCGAGGGTCTTCCATTACATCATTATAGTAACTTTTTTAGTCATTAATCTGTAAAATTCTTAGTCACTAAACTTCGAAAGAACGCACAAATGCAATTCAGAATTTGTAAGAGGTTTCCCGACAGTATATGCCTACATTATGACAACAAGCAGACATAAGAAGCTGTCAATGTCAGATACCTGGAATTACAGCTTAATAGTAAATTCAGCAGGGATCAGCATGACACAGACCAGTTAAAAGAGGCTAAACAAATCTCTGTTAGCAATGTGGATGTGGTCAGACGTAGGAGATGTAACAGTACTCTGCTTACTTTCACTCCATAAAGTCATACGGAACTCTTTCGAGGTAACTTATCAAGTCAAACTAACGTTTTTTGAGTCCAAAAACTTGTAATAAGGATTATTTCTGGCGTGAACTCAAGAATACCCTGCAGAGGGCTATTTCGGAAACTGGGGTACTAACTACTGTTTACGAATATATTTATTCCCAAATGGAATTTGCGCTTAAAATATATCTCTTTTTCAAACCAACAGCTTGGTTCACGGAATTTAAACCAGAAATAAGAATTATCTTCACAAAGATTTAAAGCCACTTACTTTCGTGCAGAAAAGTGTCCATTATTCGGGAGCACACATTTTCAATAACCCGACAGCCGCCATAAAAAGCTAAACTAATAACAAAGTTCAGTTTAAGATGAGCCTAAAGGAATTATTTTTGGCCAACTCCTCCATTGATGAATCTTTTGGCACAACCGACTGGTATGCATACGCTACCAATAATATCAAGTAATGCGAGTATTACGCAAAGCCTGACTTCTGTGCAGAGTCAATGTAGTAGGCCAATCGTCGCAAATAAGTGTTATGAAATGATTTTTCTGTTTGATAATGCATGGCTACAATAGCCTAAGAATTACCGTAAGCACCACAGTGTACTAAGCATTTACAAGTTTTTTGACGAGTTTGTTATCATATTTTAAATGAAAATATATATATTTTTGTTTTATTCTGTGTACTTGAGTACCATTTTACTTGGGATCTGTGGAAGATACATTAGCACATGTCCTTTTTTTTAAAATATTTGTTGCATATTCTTGTTTTCTTTGGATCTATTAGAACGAGAAGCAAATCTAAGCTAATCTAAGCTCATTTACGATTTGATTCTGTCAATTAGCAGAAGTGAACACCTGATTATTATTGACTGTAGGAGGATAATCCCTAAGGGTGAATATCAGTCCATTCATTCTGCAGCCACAGTCCTGATTGGTTCTAAGATATCAAATGCTCAACAGATTTAAAGACGTCCTGATTCCATGTGTTCTATTAAATGCTCAACAGATTTCAAGAAGTCGTGAATCCATGAAATGGGGAATTGGGTATCATGCTTTGAAGTCTGCGCTCTTCATAAAAGCACAAAGACACGAGTATCATGCTTTGAAGCCTGCACTCTTCATAAAAGCACAAAGACACGGGTATCATGCTTTGAAGTCTGCGCTCTTCATAAAAGCACAACGACACTGGTATCATGCTTTGAAGTCTGCGCTCTTCATAAAAGCACAAAGACACGAGTATCATGCTTTGAAGCCTGCGCTCTTCATAAAAGCACAAAGACACGGGTATCATGCTTTGAAGTCTGCGCTCTTCATAAAAGCACAACGACACTGGTATCATGCTTTGAAGTCTGCACTCTTCATAAGAGCACAAGGACACGAGTATCATGCTTTGAAGTCTGCGCTCTTCATAAAAGCACAAAGACACGGGTATCATGCTTTGAAGTCTGCGCTCTTCATAAAAGCACAACGACACTGGTATCGTGCTTTGAAGTCTGCGCTCTTCATAAAAGCACAAAGACACGAGTATCATGCTTTGAAGCCTGCGCTCTTCATAAAAACACAAAGACACGGGTATCATGCTTTGAAGTCTGCGCTCTTCATAAAAGCACAACGACACTGGTATCATGCTTTGAAGTCTGCGCTCTTCATAAAAGCACAAAGACAGCATCTCCATGCGAGAGACGCGTTTTACAGTCATGAAACATATGTTGCAATTATCTCAATGCTCCACTGCTAACATAGTAATACAAGCCAAGATAATGAGTGTCTATAAATGATTAACAGTCTCATTTCCAAATGTGCTCGTCCCCTACACAACCAGACAGAATCTTGACAAACTGCAATGCCCCGTACAGGGAACCACACCAACACGCAGACCAGATGCGACACCTCTATATGACTTCTAACGCTATTGTGTTTCAACCACACAGCTCGCCGAAGTTGCAAGATGAAAATGTGTTTCATTGGCTCGTGTTACTGTCATTATTGTTATGTTTAATGTGACCTGTGGGTATCGGTAAAGTTCCACGAGCCTTTTTTTTTTTTTTTTTGCAAAACTATTTGGTATGAATCTGCTGTTAATGGATTGTATTGCCTATTTACAGCATTATTTACTTGCGGTTTCTAGTGCCCATGGACTAATTCTGGATGTTACCATGTTGCTATGGGTGACACACAATTTTTACATCACATTATCACATTAGCGTTACAGATACACTGTTGGCTGTTGACAGTCGTTCGTTTGACTTTCTTTTCTTTTTCCTTTTTTCTCTTTTTGCGGCCGCTAATTTGTTCAGAAGTGTTATGATTTCCTTTTTGAGCGCTTGTGTGTGTGTTCAAATGGCTCTGAGCACTATGGGACTTAACATCTGAGGTCATCAGTCCCCTAGACTTACAACTAGTTAAACCTGTCTTCTTTGATTTTCGCTTATAGTTTTCAGTAGTGGTGAGTGACGTCCTGTTGCACAGTACTTTTTTTTATCGCTGATGACATTTTCGCATTGTATGATAGCTTTTAGGAAGTGGTAATTTTCTTCTGTTGTTAATAAGTGGTAAGTGCTACTGATGATTACTGCAAAAAGAGTTCTTCCTATGGGGCAGCCGCTACTGTGCAAGTCTATTTTGTAAAATTAAGAAACCGCAAAACAGTTGCTAAATCCCTCTTTTATTGCATGGACGTCCGTTTTCGGCACAGTTAAAGATCCATCATCCAGTGTAAACTAGAAAAATGAAAACATTGTGTTACAAGACAATGGATGAGGATCACAAAACTTTTAAAATGCCAGATAAAGAGCTATACAGTTAAAGTTTCTAAAATAAACTAGAAGAGAGAACAGGAAGTTACCTAAAAATAGAATCATTTAACATCTGAGGTCACCCTTACCCCAATGCTGTCATAAAACAAAAGTTCAGCTTCAAAAGAGCAGAATTAGAGGACCTCGAAAATTCCCAAAAAATCTCATTACCAGAGTGCGGAAGTCACCAGAATCGCAAAAAAATGCAATCAAAATGGGAAGGAAAAACACATATTGTTTGGAATTAAGTATATAAATTCTATAAAAACCGCCCCGTGCCGCCCGACTGGGAACGCGACCAGGAAAACAAACGCGGTAGCTGTGAATATTCAGAGAGCACATGACACACAACGCAGGCACAGAATGAATCAGATATATGGTTGGGAAACTGAACTGGAAAGGCGGGAAGTGACGGCATAAAGGAGACGGAACCATCATAACATTAGGGAGAAGGGAACTGTACAACTGAAAACAAGGAAAAATACTGTGTTACATGCACACCTTAGCTTGACTGA
Source organism: Schistocerca piceifrons (assembly GCF_021461385.2). NCBI lineage: Eukaryota > Metazoa > Arthropoda > Insecta > Orthoptera > Acrididae > Schistocerca > Schistocerca piceifrons. Next base: position 129,190,569 of record NC_060139.1, on the reverse strand, counting down.
ATATAGTCGTCATTAACTAAAATATTTTTGTGATAAAGGTCAGTGCGTTCATTAACAGCATCAAGAGAATGGGAATGGAGACTCTTTTAAGATTTCAATTTCTTCCAGGACATTCAGTATCGGACCTCTCTCCGAAATGAGACAGTCAAGTTATTTTTAACCTGCTGCAACCAATGTTGCTTGGAAATCAGCTGTATATGACATCTAAAACACTTCAGAATTCGCTCCCACTGTCTTGTAACACAATATTTCCGTTATTACAGTTTACAGCAGATGATGGAACTTTAAATGTTCCCAAATCAGTCGTGTATGCAACAAAAGATTGATTCAGCAACTGTTATGTGATTTCTTCATTTTATAAAAGAAATGATTATGTTTTCTGAAAGAATACACCGCCATTTGACTGCATGTTTCTGTATGTTCTCTGTTTACAATCTAGATTTCGGCTTTCCTTTATGTCTCACTGTTTGCATTTTCTTATCGAATACAATGCTAAAAGCAGGAATATGCAAATTGTAACACATAAAGTAAGAAACAGGAAAACTTGAAAAGTTTAAAAAATATTAGAAGCAAACTGGTACAAAAATAACGAGATATGCACTTACATCTTAGACCATGAACGTATTTTGCTGTGTACTGTGTAGGATGACATATTATTTCACTCCATTATCCAGTACAGTTGCACTGTTCCCCCTCTCCCTTTTTTCTTCACCTGTTTCATTTCTCTGTCTTCTTCTTTCCTTCCTCTCCTTACACTTCATTATATATGTCTGCTACGTTCCTTGCACTTCATTAGGCATGTCTTCCTCTTTGCCTCGTGTCACTCTCCCAGTTCTCTCATCTCCCTCTTACTGTCATCATTACTATACTAATCCACTCCAATGGATTACTCTCCTTCCCTCTCTCCTTTCTTCATTTCCCTGTTCATCGTTGTCTCGGTCGTAAGTTTCTTGTCTCCCTCCCCACCTCCCATCCTTCAACTCCTTGTTTACTTTTCTGTCCGTCATTGTTTCTTCTTCCCGTCCCCCCTCCCAAGTCTTCTCCTAACTCCTCAACCCAATTCTGATGTACCCAACTTCAAGACTCAATCAAATATCTAACTATATTTCTTTTGCTGCTTTCCCTCCTCCAAATCCCCATCCAGCCAGTTTCTACCTCTACCTCCTCCCCCCTCCCCCCGTACACCTACTTCTAACAGCAAATTTCCTACTTATCCATTTCAATAACTGTCCTCTCCTGTGGGGCCCCACCCCTTCCATACTCCCCTCTTACCCTACCAGTCACACTCACCACCTTCTTCTTTTTTGAATCTTATACGACCTTCGCATAATAATATGTCCTCCTGTTCTTCTCCTCCTTCTACCCCCCCCCCCCCCAGCTTCCCTTCCCACCGTTTTTTATATTTAATATTTTTTATTATTACTGGCGCTTACAATATCGTTATGTGAGATTCATTGGCTTTTCTCTTTTGTTTCGTCTGTTCCTTACAAACTTTGGTTTCTTCATTCTACATAATGTATGTCCACTTCATAATATTAACGATCTGATGTTTACATTTAAATACAAAGCTATTGATTCACAATACTGCCTCTAAAGGTAGTCACATACAGTTTCTGTGATACTCCTACATTTTAATGTGTTAGGTCTTAGATTCTACATTCTTTGACATCACTTTAAAAGTTACGTGTTACAGACATGTACTAGACCTCTGGTTCGCAAATACGGCGTGCCTGTACGATAATGTGCTTCGTTTCTACAATACGTTAGTTTTGTACCACTTATATCAAATTAAGCAAATGCGTTGAACTCTGTATGTGATGATCATGATGATGTTTTGGTTTGTGGGGTGCTCAACTGCACGGTCATCAGCGCCCATACTAATTCCCAAACTTTGCTCAGCCCAATCTCGCCACTTTCATGATGACGATGAAATGATGAGGACAACACAAACACCCAGTCATCTCGAGGCAGTTGAAAATCCCTGACCCCGCCGGGAATCGAACCCGGGACCCCTTGCTCGGGAAGCGACAACGCGACCAGGAGACCACGACCTGCGGACTTGAACTCTGCATATATCATCCTGCACAGTACAGGGCCAAATTATGTTAATGGTCTATGAAGTAAGTGTATGTATCGTAACTGAATATCAGCTTACAGCTAATATTTTTCACTTTATAACTTATTATTTGCATGTTTTACTTTTGGCATTTTACTCGATAATAGTGTGAAATAATGTCATCCTACACAGGACGCCACAAAATACGTTAACGGTCTAAGATGGAAGTGCATACCTAGTAATTTATACCAGTTTGTATCTAATTTTTCTTTTAATTTAAAAATTTTCCAATATTTTTTTTTACTTTATGTCTCGCTGTTTGCATTTTCTTGCTTTTACAATTTTACTCGATAATGGCTTTGTACCAGCTTGTATCTAATTTTTCTCTTATTTTAAAATTTTTTCAGTTTTTTTCCTTTATGTCTCACTGTTTGCATTTTCTTGCTTCTACCATTTTACTCGATAATGGCGTGAAAAGCGAAATCTAGGTTGTACACGGGAAATATACAATCTAGTGGCGGTCTAGGATGAGATTTTCACTCTGCAGCGGAGTGTGCGCTGATATGAAACTTCCTGACAGATTAAAACTGTGTGCCGGACCGAGACTCGAACTCGGGACCTTTGCCTTTCGCGGGCAAGTGCTCTACCAACCGAGCTACCCAAGCACGACTCAGGCCCTGTCCTCACAGCTTTACTTCTGTCAGTACCCCGTCTCCTACCTTGACGGGGCGTGAGTCGTGCTGGGATAGCTCAGTTGGTAAAGCACTTGCCCGCGAAAGGCAAAGATCCCGAGTTCGAGTCTCGGTCCGGCACACAGTTTTAATCTGTCAGGAAGTTTCAAGTGCCGGTCTATTCTTTCAAAAAATGCTGTATGACTGTGACTGAGCAACACCGAAAATTTTTGGATGATTATGCGTTTTAAGATCTGGAGGTCTCTTTCTATGCCGGTAGGGGGGTGGTTGTCTTCAGCGAGGTGGTCTGCAGACGTGAAGTGTGTTTGTGTGTGTGTGTGTGTGTGTGTGTGTGTGTGTGTCTGTGTCTGTGTCTATGTTGTCACTTTTCAGTGTTCTATTACGCTAATTCGTCGATTCATTAGCTTCCCAAAAGTCTGTGCTTATCTGTGTTGTCCACTTCCCGTTTTCATTCGTTAATACCCGACGAGGGATATGTGACACACCTCCGAGGAGGAGGCCGCAGGCCAGGTCACTGGCAGGTGGATCGACGCTCGCATCGGCGCACAGTAGCGGCGGCGGCAGCGGCGGTGGCGCCGCAGATGCGGCCGCGATGGCCGGTATCCGCTTCCTGCGGCTGGAGATACGCTTGCCTAGCCGAGCCTGCTACCGGCTGCGCTCTGTGGCTGCGACAGCGCCCGCGGCTGCGCTGCAGCCAGGCCCCGCCGGCTCTGCCCCTGCTGGCCGCGGGCCGTGGGAACCGGGGGCCACGCCGACCCCGGCATAGGGTCTCCAGGGGCTTCGGCCTCCTCGCCGCGGGAAACTCTGCCCCGGACGATTCCGGTGTCGGATTGACCCGTGCTGCTGCGGCTTCGCAGATCAGCGACGCACTCGGAGGATGATAGGTCCCGGTCGCCGCCGCCGCTGTCGCGGAAGCGCTTCTTTCGGATTTTTCTAATGACTCGCTGCAGGAACACAACAGCTGCACTCAACATTACCGCTCATGTAAACTACGTTTATATTCTCCACAATTTGCGGAAGACAAAAATCAGTTTCCGAAAATAAAATTTGATTTTTCAAGAACGATTAAATATCGAAAGGCAGACTGAAGAAAACAAAACATAGATTTATAGCATTTGTACACTGAAGAGGAAAAGAAACTGGTAGATTTTGAAAGGTGTCTACACTGAGTCACAGCGCCAGAGATTGCGCCAAAGATTATTATTCCGCCGCCTCCACTTGCGGAGTAGTAGTTCAGAGGATGTCGAGGGCAGTCGATGTTCTGTTGGGCGAGAGAGTAGACGATCTGAGTGTTGACTGAAATGTTGTACTGTTCGGTTGGTGTAATCTATATATGGAACAAGATGCAATTGCCAGAATATATTTGAGAAAGGAGATGGGCCTTTGATTTATGATGCTGGTATAATGGAATATTTTCGTCAATATATAATGAGGTAAAAATGTATTACAGTTTTCTTTAATAACAATCCCTCTTGCCCACAGGTACAGTCAACAAAGCATCTGGCTCGTGTTCGTTTATTAGACTTGTAATTCTGGTTTCTATGTGCAATTATAGTATTTCCGGTTTCTCAATTAGTTCATTGTAAATGGTGTTTAAAATATTTTGTCATATTGAGAAAGAACCAAGCCACGTACATGTACATGTACACTAGCACACACTGAACAGTTACACTTGTGCTTTGTTGTTTCGTAGCTTTATAGTTGCAGGGGACTTAATTAATCTATTGTGTTAATAGAAATTCCTTGTCATTCTTTATTTTTATTTTATGCCGTCAGATAGCGTGCTAATAATAGTCAGGGCCAACCGGTTACGAGACTTCGTAATCGGTCACACAGCTAGTAAAATTATTGCATTTATTCATCAATATTAGTCTTTTCTTTTTAATTAAGCCCCCATGCAATGTGCCTAATATCGTGTAGGGCCCCCGCGAGCACGCAGAAGTGTCGCAACACGACATGGTATGGACTCGACTAATGTCTAAAGCAGTGCTGGAGAGAACTCGCACTATGAATTCTGCAGAGCTTTCCATAAATCCGATAGAGTACAAGTGATGGAAATCTCTTCTGAACAACACGTTGCAAGGCATCCCAGATATACTCAATAATGTTCATATATGGGGAGTTTGGTGCGCAGCGAAAGTTTTTAAACTCAGAAGAGATTCCTGGGACCGCTCTAGCAATCCTGGATGTGTGCGATGTTGTATTGTCCTGCTGGAATTGCCCAAGTCTGTCGGAATGCACAACGGACATGAATGGACCCAGTTATCAGACAGGATGGTTACGTACGTTTCACCTGTCAGAGTCGTATCTAGACTTACCAGCGGTTCCATACCACTCCACCCGCACACGCTCTGCACCATTACAGAGCCTCCACTAGCTTGAACAGTCCCCAGCTGACATGCACGGTCCACGGATTCATGAGGTTGTCTCCATACCCGCACACACAGTTCGCTCGATACTATTTGAAAAGAGACTCGTCCGACCAGGAAACATGTTTCCAGTCATCAACAATCCAGTGTCGGTACTGACCGGCCCAGGCGGGGCGTAAAGCTTTGTTTCGTGCAGTCATCAAGGGTACACGAGTGCGTCTTCGGTTCCGAAAGCCCATATCGTTGATGTTTCGTGGAATGGTTCGACGCTTACACTTTTTGATGGCCCAGCATTGAAATCTGCAGTAATTTGCGGATGGGTTGCACTTCTATCACGTTTAACGATTCTCTTCAGTCGTCGTTGGTCCCGTTCTTGCAGGATTTTTCCGGCCGCAGCGATGTCGGAGATCTTATGTTTTACCGGATTCCTGATATTCACGGTATATTCGTGAAACGGTCGTACGGGAAAATCTCCAGTTAGTCACTGCCTCGGAGATGCTGTGTCCCGTAGCTCGTGCGCCGACTACAACACCACGTTCCAACTCACTTAAATCTTGAGAACCTGCCACTGCAGCAGAAGTAACCGGTCTGACAACGGCACCAGACACTTGTTGTCATTTATAGGCATTTCCGACCGCAGCGTCGTACTCTGCCTGTTTACATATCTCTGTATTTGAATACGCATGCCGATACCAGATTCTTTTGCGCTTCAGTGTATATTCAGAGAAAGGTTTTCACCAGTTTGACTGTAGCTTATATAAACTGATTAGATCGATACCGGTTTAGCTATTTACGTGTCCGATACCACTTTCGGTCATATTTGCCACTTGTGAATTGTGGACAGCCCTCTCTTAATTATGTGAACTGTGGACCGGGGTAACCTGGTGATATGTCAGCTGTGGACAGAGGATTATTCAGCGAATCAGCGTTACTCAGGAGACACCACGAGGAGGGTGGCTGACTGTCTCCCATATTCGCTACCGAAATTGCAACTAAATCATCACTCACTAAACTCTACATTGACAAACATCAGCCGGCCTCTGTGACCGAGCGGTTCTAGGCGCTTCAGTCCGGAACCGCACTGCTGCAATGGTCGCAGGTTCGAATCCTGCCTCGGGCATGGATGTGTGATGTCCTTAGGTTAGTTAGGTTTGAGTAGTTCTAAGTCTAGGGGACTGATGACCTCAGATGTTAAGTCCCATAGTGCTTAGAGCCATTTGAACCATTTTGAAAAACATCAAATTGTCAAAAATAAGTCGTCCAGTTTCTTCTTCTTCAGTTGTCGGGGCAAAAACGTCAAGATAACTTCTATAAAGGTACTCCCTTTTCAACATTATTTTTTCTTCGCGGATATAACTGTTCACACTCCTGATCTCCTGATTTTCAAGCAGAATCTACGCTAGACGGTAGACAGAAGGATGGGCAGAATAAAACGACCCGTTCAGTTTAGAATGGAAAGCTTCACATCTGTTGGTGGTACGGTTGCAGGTGGGCAAGTGTTCGATCCAGATAGTTGTTTGGAACAGGGCTTCGGGATATATCGAACACAGAGTCGGTAAATTTTATTATTGCAGGTTTCAGCCTCCCACACACAGTCACCAGGGATAACTGCCATGAAATCAGCAGTGAAGCCCTCCATCAGCTCCTTTGGACTCAAGAACCGCATCACGAAGAAGTTTTTCACGTAATAACTCTCTGCAGTATAGGGAGTTGCGTTATACTTTTTCGACAGCCCTAGCTCCTGTATCCTCCTGCAGCAAGACTGGTGAAACCGACCGTGAATTTGGCCAAACAATGATCAGTGCTTAATGACTGGCATTTTCAAAATCGATGGAAACATCTTTAGGTTGGATGTCGTGGCCATGAGAAGTTTGCGCGACGTGCTGTAGCGCTGTGGTGTATGAACATGTGCGTTTATTAGCCAGGGGGAAATACAAGGGGTACGAGTGGATGAGCAGAGCGCGAGTAAATGACTGTCCACAGTTCGCAAGTTTCGACAGCGAGAGTCGAGAGGCGATTATCGGATTAGCTAATAAGCCGGCTCGATCTACAGTACACACGACAACATAATGAGGTGGAATGCAGTTCAAATGTAACAGTATTTGCATAATTCTCGGTTTTTGCTGCGGAACTTGCTTCATTAATGTACTTGTCGTTTTTTTTGTTTTTTTTTTTTTTTGACGTTTATTATAACATTCAGTATACGAGGTCCGCTCAAAAAATTCCGGAACATTCGTAATATCGCACCAATGGTGTGTTGGAGAGAAATGCAGTTGGCATCCCTTTATCCTCTACATCTCTGTGTTTCATTGCTGTATGTCTGTTAGTTACCGTTCAGTGCTGTGTTGAGTAGAACGTTGTGTACACATTCTGCGAATTTCGATATGGTAGAGTTAGAGGAACAACGTGTCTGTGTTAAATTTTGCGTGAAACTCAAGAAAACCTTTACAGAGACACACCGAATGATGCAGTAAGGCTACGGTGAGTAGTGCTTAAGCTGTACTCTGTGTTATGGGTGGTTCACACAGTTAAAAAAGGCCGGATGGAAGTTAAAAATGACCCTCATTCAGGACGACCTTCGACGCCTACCGACGACGCTTATGTCAGGAACGTCAACGAAATTGTGCGTGCCAATCAAAGACCGATTATCCGAGAGATTGCAGAATAATGTAACATTTCAGATGGATTATGTCATAAAATCCTGACACAGCACCTTGATGCATCGTGTTGCTACCAAGTTGGTCCCACGGTTCATTTGTGAAGAGCTCTTGGATCGCGAAAATAAGAACAAGATGTTCCTTAAGAGGATCATAATTGGTGATGAGATGTGTGTATACGGTTAGGGTGCTGAGACGCTGAAAGGATGAAGATTTGCAACGATAGTTGAGACAAAAGAAAATTCACAGACGGCGCTTCGCGCGATCCAGCAAAAGGCGTACCAAGACTGCTTCCGGAGGTGGAAACGGCGTTATGAGCGGTGCACTTCGATGTAGACCATGAAAAATAAGTAAAAGGTAAGCGTAGAAAAATTTTGTGGACGAAGTCCTGAAATTTTTTCAACAGACCTGGTATTTTAATGCAAGAAAATGTATATTCCTGAAAGTCAGTCATCCTTATACCTTTTACGTCCAATTTAAATAAAATAAATAAATTATGTACATTGCGAGGTAGAAATAACTTAAATGAGCACTGCTTTTGCTGCCCATCTTACAAACTCAACATACATTTATATAATTGTAAACACGTAAATATACATCTTTGCTATAGCAATGCCTTTGAACTTATGACTGCACCATATATCATAGTTCTTGCATACAGTTAGTTAACGAGTCTGTTCTGGGTCATGATGTACCAGAAACACGACTGTTATCCGTTCGAAACATATACTTGTGACACAGTGTAAAATACGATGGACTTCTTTTGAAATTTGACTGTTACTGACATCGAAGTGGAACCCAATGTCAATGCTGAATGTACACGAGCTCCTGTATTTTCGAGCAGAATAAACAGCCAGCAGGAAGATGTGTGTTTTGATCTTGAAATCAAAACCCAAGTCATTATTAACACGATGCCAACAGAAGAAATCTCCTCTCGACAGGGCTGCTGTTCATAAATAATGTTGTGAATAATAAATAAATAGTAAATAATGTTAATTATTTGTCGGATGTACTCATCTCTGCCGGCCGTTGTGGCCGAGAGGTTCTAGGCGCTTCAGTCTGGAAGCGCGCTGCTGCTACGGTCGCAGGTTCGAATCCTGCCTCGGGCATGGATGTTTGTGATGTCCTTAGGTTAGTTAGGTTTAAGTAGTTCTAAGTCTAGGGGACTGATGACCTAAGATGTTAAGTCCCATAGTGCTTAGAGCCATTTGAACCATTTGTACTCATCTCTACTTAATTGAATCGAAATGGAAAAGTAGATGCGTTTGCTCCAGAAACACCTTCATTGATAAATCATTTCAGTAATAAGAGAGGCTTTCAATAAATAATGCAACACGTTTTTCTGAAAGCTAGTTCGTTTTATTCAGGATTCTAATATATCATATTATTCTTTCGTCTACAAAACACTAGTTTTCGACATAATCTCAGTTCAATGTGGGGGCCTTAAGCCACATTACTGGGCGGCCTGTATCTCTCATAGTACCACTTAACCTGTCGCCAACGTCTTGTGCATCAATAGCCTCCCTATCATCCACGCATTGCTCCCACGGAGAGCGTCCTTCATTGGGCCACACAGATGAGAATGGGGAAAGGGGGGGGGGGGCGGTGGTTCGAGGCAGGGCAACTGGGCGGATGAGGAAGAAAAGAACCAGTGAACTAGTATGAGCTCCTTTCGGGTATGGTGATTCGTGGGAGGCCTTGTGTTATGGAGAAGGAGAAGTTAGTTTATATTTTTGTGGCGACGAAAACGCTGAAGTCGTTTCTTCAATTTTGCGAGGGTAGCACAATACACTTCATAGTTGATCGTTACACCATGAGAGAGGATATCAAACAGAATAAGCCCTACAGGTCGTACAAGACCGTCGCTATGAAATTACCGGTTGAGGCTTCGGAGGAAAGGTGGTGTGGCGCCAGCCAGTGGATTGCACTTTCGTTTCCGGTTCGAAGCGATTAACCCATGACTGCTCGCGTCAGAAGGAACAGTAGTGGATATCTTGGCAACGAAAACCTATGTAACACGTGTTCGACGCAATAAAGGCATCAGCTCCGCTCCAAGGAACCATCGTTCCGTAATTTACGGGAACTGCGAAACGTATGCGTGTACATCCAGTGCAAACACCCCCGGAGAGCTACCGAGGACTTGTCGTGCGCATTCGTGCTGTGTATCTGCTGCATTGCGTTTCAATGTTTGACCAACAATCTATTAAGCTGGTGATGATAATGTATAATACAAATAACGATAATAATCAGCTTATAAGAGTCGAAAGAGATGAAAGAGAAGCATTAGCTGAGAAGGGAGGTAGACGAGGTCCAAATGTTATTCAGCATGTATGTAGAACGAGTATAAGAGGAAACCGACCAGAAATTTGCATACGGTACAAAAGTTAAAAGCTGATGGAGTACTTCTGTGAGAAGGGATCTGGAAGATCAGTTGAACTGATTCAGTAGTATGTTAAAAAGTGGATTTAAAATGAATGTCAATAATAGGAAAACAAGACTGATAAAGGCGATGCTGAGGGAGTCAGATTAGAAGTTAGAGACTGAAAAAGAGATATTTGGAGTTAGCTTTGTATGGATGTGGACTGAAGTGTGAAACTCCTGCTTTTTAGAATACCGGTAGCGACGCATACCGCCATGATTGTCTAGAGGCTAGAGCATTAGTCTCCAGCCCTGGAGGTCTCGTTTTGAATCGTCGATAAGAACGGGTATTTTTGCTCGTTCCAGTCTCTCATGGATGTCCCCATGTTCACTCAGCCTATTACCAAATGAGTACCAGCGACATTTATTCCATTCCATTGTGGCTTGGTGCTACAGCATCCAGTTTCGAATTATTTCAGAATAAAAACAGTGTTTGTTGCGAAATTATTTAGTATCAGTGACACCTTTCACCATTTTGGGGCATCATCAGATTGTGTAAAAGTAGCAGTATATGTAACCCATCCGTCATAAAGCTATGTTGTTGTTGTGGTCTTCAGTCCAGAGACTGGTTTGATGCAGCTCTCCATGCTGCTCTATCCTGTGCAAGCCTCTTCATCTTCCAGTACCTACTGCAACCTACATCCTTCTGAATCTGTTTAGTGTATTCATCTCTTGGTCTCCCTCTACGAATTTTACCCTCCAGCTGCCCTCCAATACTAAATTGGTGATCGCATGATGCCTCAGAACATGTCCTACCAACCGATCCCTTCTTCTAGTCAAGTTGTGCCACAAACTTGTCCCCAATCCTATTTAATATCTCCTCATTAGTTATATGATCTACCCATCTAATCTTCAGCATTCTGCTGTAGCACCACATTTCGAAAGCTTCTATTCTCTTCTTGTCCGAACTAGTTATCGTCCATGTTTCACTTCCATACATGGCTACACTCCATACAAATACTTTCAGAAACGACTTCCTGACACTTAAATCTACCCCCGATGTTAACAAATTTCTGCTTCCCAAATAGCAAAACATAAAGCTATATAAAGTGGAAAATGGATGCAACAGTTACTGTCCATTTTCCATTTTATAGGGCTTTATGACGGATGACTTTCATATCCAGCTGCTTTTACACAGTGTGATGATGCCCCAAAAGGGTGAAGCGCGTCACTGATATTAAATAATTTCGCAGCCAAGACTGTTTTAATTTTGAAGTGAGTTCCAGGGTTCTTTTCCGGTGGTAAAAGGCAACCCCTCCTAGTGCTGCGCGAAGAAAGGCTGTACTCTGCCTGTAGTCCGGACAGTAGCCGAATCACGGGCTTGAGCCACGGAATTTACCTTTAGTAATGACATCTCTTGACAATGTGCAGTGAATTGGGTAACGTTTTGTAGCCAGCCTTTGACTGAAACTTCAAAGCACATTAAAAGTGTGAGTCGAGTCGCGTCTTGTACCGGGGCTTTACCTTTAGCAGGCCATTCTCTAAACGACTGAGCTACTCAGACACGACTTGCGACTCACCCTCGTGGCTTTATCTCCTCCAGTACCACTCTCCTACTGGACGGAGACTGGCTTATGTAGAGGAGTTGCTGTGAAGGCTAGAAAGTAGAAGAAAGGTACTGGCGCAAGCAAAGTTGTGAGAGTGGATCGTCAGTCGTATCTGGATAACTCAGTCGTTTTGAGAATTTTCCGCGAACGGTAAATACTTAGGGGAGTTGGAAAATAAGTTTCCCCTGTCGACTGTGATCAGAGTTGTATGTGAAAGGAAAAAAAAGAGAATGAGACATTAAAGATAAGACATATCTTTATTTTTCTACATAATTTCCAAGTACATTGAGACATTTGTCATACCGCTTTATAAGCTTCAAAAAGCCTTCCAGGAAAAAATCAGGACGTTGCATACGGAATACGCGTTGAACGTCTTGTTTGACATCAGCATTGCTGCCAAAGCGCCTTCCGCCGAGAGTCTTCTTCAAAGCAGGAAACAGATCGAAGTCACTTGGTGCGAGATCCGGACTGTAAGGCAGATGGTGTAGGCGCTCCCAACCAAGAGTTGCAATATGGTTTTGCGTTGCCGTCGCCGTGTGTGGTTTCGAATTGTCATCCAACAGCAGAACGCCAGCTCTGAGAAGGCCAGGCCGCTTTTTTTCCGAACTACCTCTTTCAATTTCGACAGAGTGGCACAGTACCGCTCAGCATTGATGGTTGCGTCCTCCAGAAAGTCCAGCAGCAAAACTCCTTTGGCCTCCCATAAAACGGTGAGTAGCACTTTACCTGCAGACGGAGTGCTTTTGAACTTCTTTCGGACAGGTGATGACGGAGGTTTTCACTCCATGGATGCGGCCTTCGATTCGGGCGTGTAATGGTGAACCCACGTTTCATCCCCTATCACAATCCGAAACAGAAGCTCATTGCCAGGAGTGTCGGGGTCAGTTGGCGGGGCACCCATCGTGCTGACACCTTCCTGTATCGAAGAATATCGTGGATGACCTTGTGAGCTCGCTCATGCCCGATTCCAAGTTCTGCCGCTCCTCCATCGATGGTGATACGCCGGTTCGCTTTAAACATGTCATCCACTTCCTGACATTTGCATCTGTAGTGGCCGTGCGCGTCCGTACAGGTCTCGGTATGTCCTGCACCTGGCTGACGTCCGTCACTGAATTGCTGGCACCATCTCCGCACCATTTGCCGCGACATCACTCCTGACCCATACACCTCAACAAGGCGGTTATGAATTTCTGTGCCTGTTACTCCACGTGCCCATTCATAGCGGATAACAGCTCTCACTTCCGCCTTTGACCACGACTCCAAAACGCACCTTCTCTCCATAGCTCCGGGAAAAGACTGAGCGGCTGGCCTCCGCTTTGCGCAGCCACTGCGGCAGCGCCATCTGCTTGATCGCGGTCGACCTCTACCCAATGGTGTATCGGTGTCTTGCACGTGGGCGTCCACCTGCCGTGCCGTCTTTCGCACATATCACACAACTCTGCCCACAGTCGACAGGGGAAACTTATTTTCCAACTCCCCCTCGTAGTTCAAGTCCCCGCCCGGCACACGGTTTTAGTCTGCCAGGAATTAACTATCTACATCTACGTCAACACTTCGCAAGCTACCTGACGATTTTGCGGTGGAGGGTACTTCTGGTACTAATAACTCATCCCCCCTTCTATGTTCCATTCGTGAATGACGTGTGAGAAGAGTGGAAGAATGATTGTTAGTAAGCCTCTGTATTAGCTATAATTTCAGGAATTGTCTCGTTGTGGCCATTTCGTGAGACGTATATGGAGGGAAGTAATGTATTCTGCGACTCTTCCCGGAAAGTATTCTCTCGAAATTTCAGTAGTAAACCTTTCTGCGATGAACATTGCGTCTCTTATAGCGTCTACAACTGGAGTTTATTACGATCTCAGTAAAACACGCCGCCGGCGAAACGATCCTGTGGTGAAACGCACCACCTTACATGAAATCTGCTCTACGTTTCCTATCAGCCGTACCTGTTAACGGTCCCAGATTGATGAACAACACTGAAGATCCGGTCGAACAAGAGACTTGTATGCTATTCTTTCATGGGTGAGTTATTTTTCTTAAGGTTCTTCCTATGAATCTGAGTCTGGCTTATGTTTTCTCTACTATATGCCTCGTGTGGTCATTGCAGTTAAGGTCGCTCGCGATAGATACTCCTAGATATTTTACAGTGCCTTCTGTTTCCAGCAATTTGTCATCGACAGTGTAGATGTACAGTAGTGGACGTCTATCCTTACGTTTGAGAAATATATTACATTTATTTATGTTCAGGATCAACTGCCAAAGCCTGCACCGTTCATCAATCGTCTGCAGGTGATTTTGCTAGTCGATAGTGCCCTTTGACGTTGCTGCCTTCGCGTGGGCAACCGTATGCTGCATTAAAGAGTTTCTTACGCATTCTACTAGAACATTTACATACATCTACATCTACATATACATCCATACTCAGCAAGCCACCTGACGGTGTGTGGTGGAGGGTACCTTGAGTACCTCTATCGGTTCTCCCTTCTATTCCAGTCTCGTATTGTTGGTGGAAAGAAGGATTGTCGGTATGCTTCTGTGTGGGCTCTAATCGCTCTGATTTTATCCTCATGGTCTCTTCGAGAGATATACGTAGGAGGGAGCAATATACTGCTTGACTCTTCGGTGAAGGTATGTTCTCGAAACTTTAACAAAAGCCTGTACCGAGCTACTGAGAGTCTTCCACTGGAGTTTATCTGTCATCTCCATAACGCTTTCGCGATTACTAAATGATCCTGTAACAAAGCACGCTGCTCTCCGTTGGATCTTCTCTATCTCTTCTATCAACCCTATCTGGTACGGATCACACACTGCTGAGCAGTATTCAAGCAGTGGGCGAACAAGCGTACTGTAACCTACTTCCTTTGTTTTCGGATTGCATTTCCTTAGGATTCTTCCAATGAATCTCAGTCTGGCATCTGCTTTACCGACGATCAACTTTATATGATCATTTTATCATTTATATGATCATCCATTTTAAATCACTCCTAATGCGTACTCCCAGATAATTTATGGAATTAACTGCTCCCAGTTGCTGACCTGCTATTTTGTAGCTAAATGATAAGGGATCTATCTTTCTATGTGTACGCAGCACATTACACCTGTCTACATTGAGATTCAATTGCCATTCCCTGCACCATGCGTCAATTCGTAGCAGATCCTCCTGCATTTCAGTACAATTTTCCATTGTTACAACGTCTCGATATAGCACAGCATCACCCGCAAAAAGCCTCAGTGAACTTCCGATGTCATCCACAAGGTCATTTATGTATATTGTGAATAGCAACGGCCTATGACGCTCCCCTGCGGCACACCTGAAATCACTCTTACTTCGGAAGACTTCTCTCCATTGAGAATGACATGCTGCGTTCTGTTACCTAGGAGCTCTTCAATCCAATCACACAATTGGTCTGATAGTCCATATGCTCTTACTTTGTTCATTAAACGACTGTGGGGAACTGTGTCGAACGCTTTGCGGAAGTCAAGAAACACGGCATCTACCTGTGAACCCGTGTCTATGGCCCTCTGAGTCTCGTGGACGAATAGCGCGAGCTGGGTTTCAAACGACCGTCTTTTTCGAAACCCATGCTTATTCCTACAGAGTAGATTTCTAGTCTCCAGAAAAGTCATTATACTAGAACATAATATGTGTTCCAAAATTCTACAACTGATCGACGTTAGAGATATAGGTCTATAGTTCTGCACATATGTTCGTCGTCCTTTCATGAAAACGGGGATGACCTGTGCCCTTTTCCAATCCTTTGGAACGCTACGCTCTTCTAGAGCCCTACGGTACACCGCTGCAAGAAGGGGGGCAAGTTCCTTCTCGTACTCTGTGTAAAATCGAACTGGTATCCCATCAGTTCCAGCGGGCTTTCCTCTTTTGAGCGATTTTAATTGTTTCTCTATCCCTCTGTCGTCTATTTTGATATCTACCATTTTGTCATCTGTGCGACAATCTAGAGAAGGGACTGCAGTGCAGTTTTCCTCTGTGAAACAGCTTTGAAAAAAGACATTTAGTATTTCGGCCTTTAGTATGTCATCCTCTGTTTCAGTACCATTTTGGTCACAGAGTGTCTGGACATTTAGTTTTGATCCACCTACCGCTTTGACATAAGACCAAAATTTCTTAGGATTTTCTGTCAAGTCAGTACACAGAACTTTACTTTCGAATTCATTGAACGCCTCTCGCATAGCCCTCATCACATTACATTTCGCTTCGCGTAATTTTTGTTTGTCTGCAAGGCTTTGGCTATGTTTATGATTGCTGTGAAGTTCCGTTTGCTTCCGCAGCAGTTTTCTAACTCGGTTGTTGTACCATGATGGCTCTTTTCCATCTCTTACGATCTTGCTTGGCACATTACTCATCTAATGCATTTTGTACTATGGTTTTGAACTTTGTCCACTGATCCTCAACACTATCTGTACTTGAGACAAAACTTTTGTGTTGAGCCGTCAGGTACTCTGTAATCTGCTTTTTGTCACTTTTGCTAAACAGAAAAGTCTTCCTACCTTTTTTAATATTTCTATTTACGGCTGAAATCATCGATGCAGTAACCGCTTTATGATCGCGGATTCCTTGTTCTGCGTTAACTGTTTCAAATAGTTCGGGTCTGTTTGTCACCAGAAGGTCTAATATATTATCGCCACGAGTCGGTTCTCTTTTTAACTGCTCAAGGTAGTTTTCAGATAAAGCACTTAAAAAAATTTCACTGGATTCTTTGTCCCTGCCACCCGTTATGAACGTTTGAGTCTCTCAGTCTATATCCGGCAAATTAAAATCTCCACCCAGAACTATAAAATGGTGTGGAAATCTACTCGAAATATTTTCCAAATTACTCTTCAGGTGCTCAGCCACAACAGCTGCTGAGCCAGGGGGCCTATAGAGACATCCAATTACCATGTTTGAGCCTGCTTTAACCGCGACCTTCATCCAAATTATATCACATTTTGGATCTCCGTCAATTTCCTTCGATATTATTGCACTTCTTGTCTCTATAAACACGCCTCTCCCTTCACTGTCCAACCTGCCTCTGCGGTATACAATCCAATCTGAGTTTAGGATTTCATTACTGTTTACGTCTGGTTTCAGCCAACTTTCTGTCCCTAGTACTATATGGGCATTGTGACCGTTTATTAATGAGAGCAGTTCTGGGACCTTTCAATAGACGCTCCTGCAGTTTACTATTAGCACGTTCATATTGTTATTCCCTGTTGCATTTTGCCTACTCCTACCTTGCCGCGTCTCTGGAGGCGTCTTGTCGGGCCTAGGGCGGGAATTCTCTAACCTAAAAAACCCACATGTGCACTCCATACATTGTAAACAGTAAGGGTTCTATCACGCTTCCTTGGGGTACCACCGAAATTATTTTGCTGCGTTAACAGTGACTGGTTAAGTTCTATGTACACTCGTGGAAATGGAAAAAAGAACACATTGACACCGGTGTGTCAGACCCACCATACTTGCTCCGGACACTGCGAGAGGGCTGTACAAGCAATGATCACACGCACGGCACAGCGGACACACCAGGAACCGCGGTGTTGGCCGTCGAATGGCGCTAGCTGCGCAGCATTTGTGCACCGCCGCCGTCAGTGTCAGCCAGTTTGCCGTGGCATACGGAGCTCCATCGCAGTCTTTAACACTGGTAGCATGCCGCGACAGCGTGGACGTGAACCGTATGTGCAGTTGACGGACTTTGAGCGAGGGCGTATAGTGGGCATGTGGGAGGCCGGGTGGACGTACCGCCGAATTGCTCAACACGTGGGGCGTGAGGTCTCCACAGTACATCGATGTTGTCGCCAGTGGTCGGCGGAAGGTGCACTTGCCCGTCGACCTGGGACCGGACCGCAGCGACGCACGGATGCACGCCAAGGATCCTACGCAGTGCCGTAGGGGACCGCACCGCCACTTCCCAGCAAATTAGGGACACTGTTGATCCTGGGGTATCGGCGAGGACCATTCGCAACCGTCTCCATGAAGCTGGGCTACGGTCCCGCACACCGTTAGGCCGTCTTCCGCTCACGCCCCAACATCGTGCAGCCCGCCTCCAGTGGTGTCGCGACAGGCGTGAATGGAGGGACGAATGGAGACGTGTCGTCTTCAGCGATGAGAGTCGCTTCTGCCTTGGTGCCAATGATGGTCGTATGCGTGTTTGGCGCCGTGCAGGTGAGCGCCACAATCAGGACTGCATACGACCGAGGCACACAGGGCCAACACCCGGCATCATGGTGTGGGGAGCGATCTCCTACACTGGCCGTACACCACTGGTGATCGTCGAGGGGACACTGAATAGTGCACGGTACATCCAAACCGTCATCGAACCCATCGTTCTACCATTCCTAGACCGGCAAGGGAACTTGCTGTTCCAACAGGACAATGCCCGTCCGCATGTATCCCGTGCCACCCAACGTGCTCTAGAAGGTGTAAGTCAACTACCCTGGCCAGCAAGATCTCCGGATCTGTCCCCCATTGAGCATGTTTGGGACTGGATGAAGCGTCGTCTCACGCGGTCTGCACGTCCAGCACGAACGCTGGTCCAACTGAGGCGCCAGGTGGAAATGGCATGGCAAGCTGTTCCACAGGACTACATCCAGCATCTCTACGATCGTCTCCATGGGAGAATAGCAGCCTGCATTGCTGCGAAAGGTGGATATACACTGTACTAGTGCCGACATTGTGCATGCTCTGTTGCCTGTGTCTATGTGCCTGTGGTTCTGTCAGTGTGATCATGTGATGTATCTGACCCCAGGAATGTGTCAATAAAGTTTCCCCTTCCTGGGACAATGAATTCACGGTGTTCTTATTTCAATTTCCAGGAGTGTATAAGAAAGTAATGAATACAGTCACAATGTTCGTCCGATACTCGGTAAGCTTTTTATTTTTTTCGCTAAATGGCAGTGTGGCGCAGTGTCAAATGCCTTCCGCAATTCGAGGAACACATCAACCTGAGTACCGATGTCTACAGCGCTGTGGAACAGAGCACACTCAGCTGTAGGAGAAAAGAATCATTTCAGCAATTAATTGTTTACAAAAGCTCCTGCCACTGCAAGATAGATTTTGTATAATTGTTTACAAATTAACAACATGTACTGAATATAGAGCTCGATTTTGCAAAATGAGAACAACATGTAATCATTTATCCTTTCAATAAAGATAATACAATATGTGTTTCCTGTCATTTATTTAAAGCAAATGAATAACATCTTACCAAGCATATTATTCCGTGTTAGGAAATTAGTTAACTAAAATCAGTTTACGTACTCATGCACTCGTAGTAAAAGATTTCAAGAATATGTCTTTTTATGTAGGTTACTAATTAAGTTTAGTTTCTGATTACCATCATATGTTTCTAGAGAAGGCACTGCCTCAGAACGACGAAACTATAATCTGCTGGGGCTGTATGTGTTGTCAAAAACTGAAATTTATTTCTACATCGCGAATGGCCAGTTCTGTTATTTGAGACACTTTTGAAGTAATACGCAGGAGCTGCAGAATTGGCAGCTTTCGTCATCTTGAGAAATAAAACATAGCATTGGTCTTAAGCACATAACTGTGCTCAACAATACTGAATGCCAACAGTTCGAGAGAAACAAGTGAGAACGATTAATTTTACAACATCTGAATAAAGGAAAACAAAAATATCTAACAAAAACGAACTTACTGTGCCCAAATCTTACGTTCTCCAGCACCAGTAGAATTATTGCTTTAAGACACACAATCCTAACAACATAAATGTATTGAGAAATGTCTACAAGCCAAAGTACAGCTTTTATTTCCTCTCAGATTTTCGAAGTGAACACCCTTGTATTCACAGTGAAGGAGGGAAGAAAGATTAGGATTCATTATCCAGTCAGTAACGATTTCATCAGAGGTGGACATCAGACTCGAGTATTATGAAGAAAATCTCGTGTGTTAAACCATCATGGAATGCATCTTAATCGATTTTGGGTAAATAACAGGAAACCTATATGTGGATGACCACACGGTGATTGGAATCCCTTTCCTCCACGATCTGAATTTATTGTCTTAACGACTGCGCAGCCTCTTAGTATTCACAATGACAATGCGCAGTGTAATTAGTGCGTTACTGCAGAAATGTACGCATCGTCTTTTTCTTTAAGTAAGTGAGTACCCTCAAATAAGGATCGAAGGACGTCACTGCAAATTCGTGTGTTCTAAATAGTAACTGTTTAATGTAATATTTTCTTCATCTTACCCGTCTCAAGACCTGAAAGTTGTGACAAACATCAAATCAGATGACGTAGAAAACGAGTAGCTAACGATCAGGTACACCTACATCTTCTGCCGTCGTTGGTGCCAGAGTGCCCGGATAGCAGTCATTCCAGAGATATACAATGTATTTTCAAATGAGGGCGTATCGATAAAGAAACGCTTTGCGTTAAGATTTACGCAAAAATGTACTATGTTATCAAGTAAAATTGTGTTTCATGCTAAACCTATTTATTTCCTTTTCCTTTCAGAGAAGGAATGAAATTAAAAACATGGAACAAAAACTCAACTACAGTTTTTACAAATGAGTAACATACTAAAGCGAAACGATTTAGACTAAAGCGGGGATTCCTGTGCAGACTTAAACGACGAGGAAGCCTCTCACCTTAGACTTGAAAATATCATTTTTATCAAAGTTTTCAGTGCTGTCGAAAGATTATGGTTTATAGTGCAAACCGTTGTATACAAGACTAGCGAAATGTTATCTAAGGCCGGCCGAAGTGGCCGAGCGGTTAAAGGCGCTTCAGTCTGGAACCGCGCGACTGCTACGGTAGCAGGTTCGAATCCTACCTAGGGCATGGGTGTGTGTGATGTCCTTATGTTAGTTAGGTTTAAGTAGTTCTAAGTTCTAGGGGACTGATGACCTCAGAAGTTAAGTCCCATAGTGCTCAGAGCCATTTTTCTTTTGTTATCTAAGTGTAAACAATTTTTCTATTAGTGTTCTCTAAGCAAAGCTACGTTTAAATTTGAATGAGCTCATGTTTAAACCATAAATCCCACTAGGGAATATGTCTACAGGAATAACAGAGTTATGATTCTGAGAGCTTGAACAACGGTTTACATGTAAATCGCTGAGAGTACAATTTTGATCGTCTTGTTTGGGGGCTAACCATGCATGGAGGTGCGGCAAGGCATACCATAGGAAATAATAGACTAAAATATCTAAAAAATTAGACAACTTCTTAAAAGACCTGTGACTACGCAATTTTTTTTTCTTTACGAAGCCTCGATGGCAATACAACCGCTAACATTTCAACCGCGAATATTTTCGTACGTTGGCACATATCGGAATTAAAAAAAAAATTAAACCATGTATTAGTTGTCATGGTCACATTGCGCATGTCCATATAATTGTGTATACAGGGTGGAGAAAAACTGCGTCGCGAAATTTTAAACCTGGTTAGCTGATGCCAGTAGGAACCAAAATTACTATTGCTGTATAGGTCGACAACGCACCATTTTTAAACGACGGAAACTTTGCGCCACGCGCTCCGATTGGCCGTGAGATTGCTCAAAATGGTTCAAATGGCTCTGAGCACTATGGGACTTAATATCTGTGGTCATCAGTCCCCTAGAACTTGGAACTACTTAAACTTAACCTAACCTAAGAACATCACACACATCCATGCCCGAGGCAGGATTCGAACCTGTGACCGTAGCGGTCACGCGGTTCCAGACTGCAGCGCCTAGAACCGCACGGCCACACCGGCCGGCTCGTGAGATTGCCCTGTTGCCGTTCGTCGGCTGACGGGAAGCTCTATAGTTGTCGCGTCACACATACAAACGTCCCTCGCCCCGTCACTGCCCCAACGTGATACGCACACGTGTCGAATAGGTCTGGCTGTTTGTCTCCACCTCACGTCAGAGGCATTCACACGTAAGCTTCGCTTCAGAGCACACACACGTCAGCTGCGATTTAGTAGTATAGTAAGCATAGCGGCACAGTGTTCCTCTGAAGAACAACGAGATATGGGTTTTGTTTATGGATAAGCTGACGGTGCTGCGCATGAAGCTCGACGGTTGTGTGAGGAACGGTACCAAGCAAGACGCCACCCACACCCGCAAACGTTTACAGCAATTCACCGGCGACTTGGCGAAACAGGCTCGTTAGCGGAATATCATGGTGATACTGGAAGACCTCGAACACGACGGGATGATGCATTTGAAGAGACTGTTCTCGAGTGCTTCGAGGAAGCACCTACGAAAAGTACTCGAACGGTTGGACACGACATGGGGGTCACTCTTCGATTAGTCTGGGAGGTTTTGATGTATGACGGCCAGCATCCATTTAGTTTCCACCCTGTCCAAGACTTAAATCCTGTGGCGGCCTATGGACACAGGCTAGGGTTTTACCGGTGGTTTCTGCGACGTGTTGTACGAGATGCCGACTCCCCCGCCGTTGTGTTGTTTATCGACAAGTGCACCTTCCATCGGGATGGCCTTTACAACACTCGAAACGTTCATTACTGGGCAAGGGGAAACCCTCTCGCCAGGTACGTCCACGGACACCAGGAACGATTTTCGCTCAGCATTTGGACAGGTATTGTGGGTGACCATCTAATTGGGCCGGTCCGTCTACCTCCTCCACTTACCGGGGCAAATTACCTTTACTTTTTGCAAGAAACTATGCCCGACTTACTCGTATGAATTCTCATCCCTTAGCATCATGTATAAGCTTCAGCTCGTAGAGGGAGCTGCTATTATTCTGCTTTCGTTTGTTCGACAGCACAAATCTTGAATCTCTCGTTCATGTACGTGATTAGTTAGCTTGACGACAAAATAATGGGATTACTCTTCAGTTATATAAGTAAGTACTTCGTAAAGTTGCAAAACCTTCCTAAATCGTGCGATAGGAATCTCATTCTAGCATTGAGCAATAGCTTATAATTACCTGATTGCAACTAATTAATACAGCATCGTTTGAAGTGACGAAACGCATCCGAAAAGTCCTGTAGCAGAGAGTGAGGACCTGCTGACGAGACTATGGACTGACTGCGTAACAGTCAATATTGTAAAGATACTTTACTTCAGTATAACGATAGTTAATTTCTTTGCTTTAGTTATTCGGTGTAAATGTTATGGTGCAGCACAAATAAAAAATTTATTTGTGCCTGTAGAGAAATAGAGCTAGTTTCAGCTCTGATTGAAATCTTATGTAAAAATGACAATATCTGTATTGATATTAAACAGTGGTTAATGACAGCACACTACTATCGATAATGGTTACAAAATAAGGTACTTTTTTTAAATTGACTTTACTAATTTGAAAATGATTATCGATCTGTACTTCGTCCCCTCATTAGATACTTGAACGCCCCAAATGGTTCTTACGAGACATTCCCTTTTCTTACTCATCATTTGTGGGTCTGTTTTTTCTTCCTCAACACCACTATGAGCTCGTCGTCAAAAAGATTTTGCGATTATGAGTGGTGTCCTTCCGCTCTGCCGCGCGGTGTTGGAGGTTCTTCGGCACTATTACGAGACAACTGGTGCTGCTGATAGTACAAACACAGTACTTATTGCTCATAAAGGATCACCACTGGGCTCTATAACCTAGAAAATATTGTAAGCGTGTTTGAAGACTTCCATTAAAAAGTAACTTTTGTTTCAGTAAATTACAACAGTCAGAATCAACCCATACATTAAATCGCGGCAACTGTATCTGTATATAGTTCAGTCTGTGTGTTCATGGGTGCCATCGCACTTCCATGGAACCTTATACCCAGAATTAGTTCTGGCCCTCTTGAGACATATATGTCGTGTCTCCTGGCTCCTCTGAGAGTGAACTACCCACTCTCCGTTTTTGAATAGCCTGCCGTTCCCATAGCCTATAGCTGTTACGTACGAAATCAGAAAATTGGTGATCACTTAATCCACCTCCATATGCCAGGCCTCTTTGCGTTTTACTATACATAATGTTAATTCAGCTTTTATGCCCGAGACGTAACAAACAAAGAAAGCTTCATCATAGGTTTAAGAGTAGTCGAATCATAGCTGATAAGGAAAAGCTGAACGACGCGAAAAAGAGCGTAAAGAGAGCAATGAGAGAAGCATTCAACGAATTCGAACATAAAACATTGGCAAACAATCTAAACAAGAACCCTAAAAAGTTTTGGTCATATGTAAAATCGGTAAGCGGATCTAAATCCCCTATTCAGTCACTCGTTGACCACGATGGCACCGAAACGGAGGACGACCGAAGAAAGGCAGAAATACTGAATTCAGTGTTCCGAAACTGTTTCACTGCGGAAAATCGTAACACGGTCCCTGACTTCAGCCGTCGCACGGACGCCAAAATGGAAAATATTGAAATAAACGATATCGGAATTGAAAAACAACTGCCATCACTTAGTAGCGGAAAAGCATCCGGACCAGACGAGATACCCTTAAGATTCTACAGTGATTATGCTAAAGAACTTGCCCCCTTTCTATCAGCAATTTATCGTAGATCGCTGGAAGAACGTAAAGTACCTAACGACTGGAAGAAAGCGCAGGTCGTTCCCATTTTCAAGAAGGGTCATAAATCAGATGCGAATAATTATAGGCCTATTTCGCTTACGTCAATCTGTTGTAGAATAATGGAACATGTTTTGTGTTCTCGTATTATGACGTTCTTAGATAATACAAATCTCCTTCATCATAACCAACATGGATTCCGCAAACAGAGATCATGTGAAACTCAGCTTGCCCTATTTGCCCAAGAAATTCACAGTGCGAGCAGATTGATGCCGTATTCCTGGACTTCAGGAAGACATTTGATACGGTTCCGCACTTACGTTTAGTGAAAAAAATACGAGCTTACGGAATATCGGACCAGGTTTGTGATTGGATTCAGGATTTCCTAGAAGAAAGAACACAACATGTCATTCTTAACGGTTCAAAATCTGCAGATGTAGAGGTAATTTCGGGAGTACCGCAGGGAAGCGTGATAGGACCTTTATTGTTTACAATATACATAAATGACTTAGTTGACAACATCGGTAGCTCCGTGAGGCTATTTGCAGATGACACGGTTGTCTACAAGAATGTAGCAACATCAGAAGACTCGTACGTACTCCAGGAGGACCTGCAGAGGATTAATGCATGGTGCGACAGCTGGCAAATTTCCCTAAACGTAGATAAATGTAATATAATGCGCATACATAGGGGCAGAAATCCATTCCAGTACGATTATGCCATAGGTGGTAAATCATTGGAAGCGGTAACGACCGTAAAATACTTAGGAGTTACTATCCGGAGCGATCTGAAGTGGAATGATCACATAAAACAAATAGTGGGAAAAGCAGGCGCCAGGTTGAGATTCATAGTAAGAATTCTAAGAAAATGTGACTCATCGACGAAAGAAGTAGCTTACAAAACGCTTGTTCGTCCGATTCTTGAGTATTGCTCATCAGTATGGGACCCTTACCAGGTTGGATTAATAGAAGAGATAGACATGATCCAGCGAAAAGCAGCGCGATTCGTCATGGGGACATTTAGTCAGCGCGAGAGCGTTACGGAGATGCTGAACAAGCTCCAGTGGCGGACACTTCAAGAAAGGCGTTACGCAATACGGAGAGGTTTATTATCGAAATTACGAGAGAGCACATTCCGGGAAGAGATGGGCAACATATTACCACCGCCCACATATATCTCGCGTAATGATCACAACGAAAAGATCCGAGAAATTAGAGCAAATACGGAGACTTACAAGCAGTCGTTCTTCCCACGCACAATTCGTGAATGGAACAGGGAAGGGGGGATCAGATAGTGGTACAATAAGTACCCTCCGCCACACACCGTAAGGTGGCTCGCGGAGTATAGATGTAGATGTAGATGTAAGTCTCTCTTACTGATCACTCTATCAGTAGCTATTAAATGCCAGCCGTTGTGACCGAGCGGTTCTAGGCGCTTCAGTCTGGAACCGCGCTACCGCTGCCGTCGCAGGTTCGAATCCTGCCTCGGGCATGGATGTGTATGATGTCCTTACGTTAGTTAGGTTTAAGTAGTTATAAGTTATAGGGGACTGATGACCTCAGATGTTAAGTCCCATAGTGCTCAGAGCCAATGAGCCATTTTGAGCTATTAATTTACATCCCTTATTGTGAAAATAACTTCAATATTTACTAACTAGCATTCTTCCTGCTGAGGCAGCAAGTAGCTTCCCTCGCTTAAAAGATTCCGAAAAACATACGTCACACTTTCTCCTGGAGGGCGACGTGGGGAGGATGGTTCGCATGTGCGCCAACAGGTGAGACGCTCCAAAAAAGAAAACCGTATGAAGACGCTTATGGCCTCATTGTATCCTGGTTTCTGTCAAATCCTGTTGTCACATTCCCATTCCCAACCACTTGCTGTACGTCCCCTTACATGCTACGCGACCGTCTTAACTCCCATACGAACAACTTGTCACCGTTCTGAAAGCGGCATAAGTACTGTTTCCAAAATCGACGTGTGGAAACGCTAGCGTGCATGTAGAGGTAGCGGCGGAGGGATGTACGTGTTAGTAATCCATGCTTATGGAAACGCGCCTTTAAGCAGCTAAAAGTTGCGGGGTTCGAGTGAGTCTCCAGAACCTACTACCACGGTGATAATGCGACGGGACCTGCCTCTAGTGGCTGCCAGAGACTTGCTTGAGGATTGGATAACGCTAATGACGTCATAAGGAAGACAGTAAGTGTAACAGCGCCACCAGGTGACAGCTTGTAGAGAGCTACAGGGCCAACTGATACTTAAACTGATGTCTTAGCTTCCTCCCTACACACACCTTCGCAAATCGCGCCGCACTTGGAAGAAACACTCAAATGTTTGCAACAAACCGTTCTGAAAACACACTTGAACTCTTAACAACAAATAATCCTGAGCTAATAACAAACATCAAATCGGATACAGGGATTAGTGAACACAGGATTGTGGTAGCGAGGTTGAATATTGTAACCCCCAAATCCTCCAAAAATAATCGAGAAGTATACGTATTCAAAAAAAGCAGCGTGTTCGATCACCAGATCTGTCTCCAGTTTCTGATTCAGCATCAGCGGACGACGACTCCAGCGACATCCACAACCAGTATTAACCGCCCTTGTATTGACCAACCAAGTGCAACAGTGGAATTCCATCCCCCCCCCCCCCATCTGCTCTCTTCCCTCTGTCAGTGCCGTGCACCCCCTACTTTACGCATTGTGAACAGACACCATGCTGTGGCTAGGTGTGCTTCTTAGCTCTTGCGAACAGAAACCACACTGTCGCCATGCTTTTCTATTGTGCCTGTCTAATTACTATGTGTTATAATCAGCTTCGCCAAACCTTTGTTTTTATATTTAACTTCCGCAAATATTGGCCCTGTTACAGACTGACATCCGGCAGCTGTACAACACAACGCATGCACGCTTGCACGCTTGCACGCTTCCATTCAGCGCTACGACAATTACACGGTTGTTAAAGCGCCAGTATTTCACATTTGCAATGGCTTAGCTCGCGTTTACATTAACCTGTGATCTTGCAGTGTTAATCACGTAAATGTGTCACCTAGACAAATGTATTCCTTAAACGTCGTTATTGTCCGAGGGCAGTTCAATAAGTAATGCAACACATTTTTTTCTGAAACAGGGGTTGTTTTATTCAGCATTGAAAAACACCAGGTTATTCCCCAATCTTTTAGCTACACAACACTATTTTTCAACGTAATCTCCATTCAATGCTACGGCCTTACGCCACCTTGAAATGAGGTCCTGTATGCCTGCACGGTACCATTCCACTGGTCGATGTCGGAGCCAACGTCGTACTGCATCAATAACTTCTTCATCATCCACGTAGTGCCTCCCACGGATTGCGTCCTTCATTGGGCCAAACATATGGAAATCCGACGGTGCGAGATCGGGGCTGTAGGGTGCATGAGGAAGAACAGTCCACTGAAGTTTTGTGAGCTCCTCTCGGGTGCAAAGACTTGTGTGAGGTCTTGCGTTGTCATGAAGAAGGAGAAGTTCGTTCAGATTTTTGTGCCTACGAACACGCTGAAGTCGTTTCTTCAATTTCTGAAGAGTAGCACAATACACTTCAGAGTTGATCGTTTGACCATGGGGAAGGACATCGAACAGAATAACCCCTTCAGCGTCCCAGAAGGCTGTAACCATGACTTTACCGGCTGAGGGTATGGCTTTAAACTTTTTCTTGGTAGGGGAGTGGGTGTGGCGGCACTCCATTGATTGCCGTTTTGTTTCAGGTTCGAACTGATAAACCCATGTTTCATCGCCTGTAACAATCTTTGACAAGAAATTGTCACCCTCAGCCACACGACGAGCAAGCAATTCCGCACAGATGGTTCTCCTTTGCTCTTTATGGTGTTCGGTTAGACAACGAGGGACCCAGCGGGAACAAACGTTTGAATATCCCAACTGGTGAACAATTGTGACAGCACTACCAACAGAGATGTCAAGTTGAGCGCTGAGTTGTTTGATGGTGATCCGTCGATCATCTCGAACGAGTGTGTTCGCACGCTCCGCCATTGCAGGAGTCACAGCTGTGCACGGCCGGCCCGCACGCGGAGATCAGACAGTCTTGCTTGACGTTGCGGCGATGATGACACACGCTTTGCCCAACGACTCACCGTGCTTTTGTCCACTGCCAGATCACCGTAGACATTCTGCAAGCGCCTATGAATATCTGAGATGCCCTGGTTTTCCGCCAAAAGAAACTCGATCACTGCCCATTGTTTGCAACGCACATCCGTTACAGACGCCATTTTAACAGCTCCGTACAGCGCTGCCACCTGTCGGAAGTCAATGAAACTATACGAGACGAAGCGGGAATTTTTGAAAATATTCCACAAGAAATTTCCGGTTTTTTCAACCAAAATTGGCCGAGAAAAAAAATGTGTTGCATTATTTATTGAACTGCCCTCGTATATTAATTATTTTTTGGTGTGATTTTTTTCCGTCAGTGTAGAAAATTGCATAATATACTTGTATTATTCGAGGGTGAGTCAAATGAAAACATTAAATTTGTAATAACGAATCGAAATTTCGCGAAATTTCCTGTAAGCTGGTAAGCGTGCTACAAACAGCGTGCAGAATGGCCTGTAGGTGGCAGCATAGTGCAGATGCACACATACCGTCGCAGTATCAGTATAAAGATGGGCGCCCCACTTAAGACTTGCACCAGGGAAGAACAGCGTTCTGTTATTTGGTTTTTGCGTAGTGAAGGTGTGAAACCTATTGAAATTCATCGACAAATGAAGGTTCAGTACGGTGATGCATGTTTGTCACAGCAGCAAGTCTACGAATGGAGTAGGAAGTTCGCAAATGGTGTGACTTCAGTGGCAAATGCTCCTCGTCAAGGTCAGGCACAACGAGTTGTGACTCCATAGAACATTGCAGCAGTTGGAGCCATAGTGAAGGAAAACCGCCGAGTGACACTGAATGACATTGCAGCATGTTTACAGATTAGTCATGGGTCAGCACACCACATTGTGCATGATGTGCTCCAGTTGCACAAAGTGTCTGCAAGATTGGTGCCACGGCAGCTGACTCTTGAAATGAGAGAACGACGTGTTTATTCTTGTGAAGAGCTTCATCGACGCTTTGAACGAGAAGGTGATGGCTTCCTAACAAGAATTGGGAACGAAACCTGGGTTCACTTCCACCAACGGGAAACGAAGAGAGCGAGCCAGGAATGGCGCCATTTCTCATCACCAAACCCAAAGAAGTTTCGAACAGAACCATCAGCAGGGAAGGTTATGTTGACTCTCTTTTGGGACGAAAAAGGCGTGATTTTGGAGCATTGCATGCCTATAGGGACCACTGTCACCAGGGCATCATACACAGATCTCCTAAAAAATCATCTGCGGCCTGCAATCAAATCAAAGCGACGTAGATTGCTGTCAGCAGGTGTCCTTTTGCAACATGACAATGCAAGGCCCCACACTGCCCGTACAACAGTTGCAACAATCACAGAGCTGCATTTTGAGTGTCTTCCTCATCCACCATACTCGCCAGACTTTACCCCAAGTGATTTTCATATGTTTCGACCACTCAGAGATGTAATGGTAGGAAAGAAGTTCCGTTCTGATGAAGAGGTACGCCACGCGGTGCATGAGTGGTTGCGCAGACTACCAAAAGGATTTTTTCTAAAGGAATTTATGCACTTTGTAAGCGCTGGAGGACTTGGATTGAGCGTGGGGGAGATTATGTTGAAAATTGATACAGCTTTGTACCTCTTCTGCACAATAAATAATATTTAAAAAAATATTTAAGGTTTTCATTTGACTCACCCTCGTATTAATAAGAAAGTCTCAGAATCTATTATATAGACGGCAACGAGAAAAAGGAAGATTCAAGTATAGTAGGACGCGAACCTACTTCCACTGACTCCGTAACTACATCTCTAATATTTAAGCTACAGTGATTTCATATAAACTCTCACATAGGCTTCTAGTGCCCTTTTGTCGCTAACTGACATTTAATGATAACAAATCGTATCAAGAGCCACGTGTTTGTGATAAACCTTCTGTGCACCGTTGCCTTGAAATTGCGTTATAGTACAAAACAACGAAGTACGTAAATCCAATATGGTGGCTATCGATTTTTGCATTGGTCAGATTGATCGCATTGATCGCGTCGAGTTGCACTACGACTTTATCAGCAGACCCAATTTTTTGGCATCCTTGAAAGGCAGTAGACTAGGGACACTGCGCAGACATTGTGACAGCAGTCGCTGGCGAATGCCGCGTGGACGCGACGCGCGTCGATTACGAGCTGAAGTTGGGAGGCGGATTGGGCGACTCGGCGCGGCTTGGCGGGGGCGGCAGGGGCGGCGTCGGATGGCGACTACTGGAGCGCGGCGGCGGCGCGGGACGCCGGCCGTAATCCCGCATTGTCTGTCCGGCCGTGAAAGACGGCGGTGCCTTTGAGCGCTCGATTGTTCCCGCGATCCGCGCGGATATTAAAGCCGCTTCACGGCCGCGATAAACCGGCGCCGCCTCTAATAGACTTTGCCGTTTTAAGTGCGCTTCCTGGAAAGCGGCGGCGCGGCTCGGCACAGCGCGGGGTCCTCACAGGAGACCGCGGGGTCGCGATGCCGCAGGAATTGCAGCCGAAACGACTCTCCGTACTTTGAGGCTGCACACGTTCCGGTCCATAGAGCAAGGCCAGTGCTTCGGCGATGCTGACACGAGAGTCCGGGCAGAGGCTGAAGCCGAATTCAACTGACGTGCTCTCAAAGCGTTACAGGGATACAAAACGAAACTTCCACCGGACGTATCTCTCCGTTATTCGCTCCTGACACTGCCTTTACACAATACTTGCACAAGTTAACTCGTTCACAGGTAAATACAACTCCATACCACCTCAAGTACTTTGTTTAAGCCATTTTATTTGGAGTTTTGTGTATATTCTATGCAGTCTGAGCCATATTACATTATTAGCACATCTGATGATCACAAAAAAAGTCGTTAGTAGACGCTGAGCATACCACCTCAAATACTTTGTTTAAGCCATTTTATTTAGAGTTTTGTGTATATTCTATGCAGTTAGAACCATATTACATTATTATCACTTCTGATGATCACAAAAAAAAATCTTTAGTGCACACAGAGCACATAGTAGTTTGAAGAATGAGATTTTCACTGTGCAGCGGAGTGTACACTGGTATGAAACTTCCTGGCAGATTAAAACTGTGTGCCGGACCGAAACTCGAACTCGGTACCTTTGCCTTTCGTGGGCTAGTGCTTTACCACCGAGTTCGAGTCTCGGTCCAGCACACAGTTTTAATCTGCCAGGAAGTTTCACAGTAGCTTGTGTTTGTACAACGATGGAAATGGAAGGAGTTGCTGTATGAACGCTCTGACCGAGCCCTACCAACCGGATACTCCATTATTCCCACGACTCTATGATATGTTGAGTAAGCTTGCGTCCTTATGAGAGCTATTTTTCAGTGCGGAAAAAAGCCATTCCCACAGATAAAGAATGGTCTGAGTACATAATGGCTATTGGGTGGATTTAATATTGTCGCGTCCCAGCACAGTTTCGTAGTGCGGTCGGAACGTTGACGACAATCTGAGGGTTGTTTGAGTGTCCACCTTCGTTATCGGAGATGAGTGGGAAAAAGCTCTTCGAGGTAGACTGGGTGATTATTGGTTGCAGTGGAGGCGCTTCAGTCTGGAACCGCACGACCGCTACGGTCGCAGGTTCGAATCCTGCCTCGGGCATGGATGTGTGTGGTGTCCTTAGGTTAGTCAGGTTTAAGTAGTTCTAAGTTCTAGGGGACTGGTGACCTGAGATGTTAAGTCCCATAGTGCTCAGAGCCATTGGATTGGGTTACAGTGGTAATCCTTTAGGATTAATGGCAGGCTGGGTATGCTGAAGAACTCAGTATTCATTTAAATAACATCTTTATTCTCTTTGATAACTTATGAAAGAGGTGCCAGTTCCTAACCCCTTTCTGTATTACTTGTCAGACTCAATTTACTCCTATCAGCAGGTCACTCGTCTAAGCTTACAAGAGAGTTACTATTTCGTAAATTGTTCTTGTTAATTACGATGCTATAAATGCTAGCTGTTCCTTGAGACAAAGACAGATCGCCTGTGTTCAGAGCTATTTCCCAGAATAGATGCAGAGGTAGTGCAATGCCTGCGGAACGAACGTTGACGAGACTTATTCAGCACAACAATGTGGGAAGAACAGTAGGCTCGGGAACTTCGAGAAGGTCTGCACACATCGTACTTAAGTTCGTTAGTTAGCATTGTTCGAGTGGCTCTGACGTAAGCCTGATGACAGCAACCGAAATTCGGGGAGACAGTATGTCACCAAGGGCCCTCGGGAAGAGATTACTGGACCTTGGATAAATGTGTGGTACACACTGTGCTGTCTGACAATAAATTTCTTCACTGCCGATTCGGTCTTGGACCATCCTCACAGTGCTAGCACAAAATTGGAAACAAAGTGAAAACTATGAATCTCAAAACACGTTACATTTTCGTGACGGTTATACCTCGGGAAAATTTAGTGTACCTACGAAAAATACCTACTGTAACAACTTCACACGGCACATAGGCCATTTACCAGAAAAGTATACGCTATTACTGACTTGAAAATGTAAGAAAATTGATACTTCTCGGCGTTCATGTTGAAAACATGAAAACCTGTAAGAGCAGTAAGCGCGCATTACCATTGCTCAGGCACAACAGAACCCTGTAGGCCAACACACACGAAGTGATCGAAGAAGCCACAAGCCAAAATCAAAGGTTATAGGTCAAATAAGAAGCTACGAAATATGTGTATACAACAGTACACACATGCACTGAAGGGACAGTTGTATATGAAGTTTTTTATTCCCTACAGTATTATGTAATATAATAGTCACACGATATTATGATGTGACATGGTTGGCTGTTATAATGTCACATGATAAAAACAACCGACTATTTGATAAAAAATTATAATTTTACCTGACAGTAGAACAGCATCGTGTGACTGTTACGTTACATAATATTGTACATGTCTATGTATATTTCCAGATGTGGTAATTTTCACCAAATGGTTTGTTTTCATCGCGTGACATTATAACAGTCTATCATGAGACACTATAATAGTATCACGTGAGTATTATATTACATAATATTGTGTGGAATAAAGAAATTCATATACAACTGTATCTTACTGTATTGTATTTCTTTTATCGTAATTTGAGTGCATCTGTACCTTTCTGTGACAGTGCTATAGTGTACACATATTTTGTAGCTTCTTTGGCTTGTAGATTCCTTGATCGACTCGTGTGTCTAAGTCTACAAGCTTTTGTTGCGTCTGAGCAGTGGTGCTGTGTACTTACTACTCTTACAGATTTTCACATTTTCACCATCGTTTTCTGCTTTGTTAAGCCTCTATTAAGCCATTAAGTATAAATTTTCTTTCATTTTTAAGTCAAATGATTCAAGTGGCTCTAAGCACTATGGGACTTAACATCTGAGGTCTTTAGTCCCCTAGACTTAGAACCACTTAAACCTAAATACATCACACACATCCATGTCCGAGGCAGGATTCGAACCTGCGACCGTAGTAGCAGCGCGGTTCCAGACTGAAGCACCTAGAACCACTCGGCCACAGCGGCCGGCTTTTAAGTCAGCAATGGCGTATACTTCCGTGTTAAATGGCATGTATGCCATGTGAAATTGTTAGTGTTTTGAGATTTCACTTTGTTTTCATTTTTGTGCTAGCACTGTGAAGATGGACTATGACCGAAACTGGTAGTGAGTAAATGTCCTGAGAGACAGTACAATGTGTACCATGAATTTCTCCAAGTATATAGATGCTGTTGACAGCTGCCTGAAAAAAATTTGAGATTATTGGAAGCCGGTTTGAAATCTCGAGTTGCCGAGTGTGGTTTACCACTGACACCATAAACAGAGACTTGCATGATATGGAGCCAGGGTTAAGTAGAATGTTGGCTGGTATTTTGTTGTGTTTCTTGGTGAGTCTCGCTTGAGTGTGTGACAACCAGATTGACACCAACGAGTATGTAGACAGTCTGGTAAAAGGTCAGAAGAAGCTGCTATTCTCGAGACTCATGCAACTCCTAGAATCCGTGGCTACTGGATGTGACAATTGGACTGATTCGATTTATTTATTTATTTATTTATTTATTTATTTACTCGTTCGGCAATCATTCTTACATTAATTACAGTATACATATACAACTATGGCAACAATACTCTTTACAGGCGCTCTTATAATACTATAAAACATTACAAATCCTCCCGAGCCACTTTAAGGCCGAGTCACTGAGTCTGTGTATGTCTTTCAAATCACCATCATATCGTTACACTTCACACATGAGTAAATGGTACATTGTTTAGATTTCACCACACTCACATTCAGAGCTGTCTGACACGCCTCATTTCTTCATTAGTTGCTTGCATCTGCCGACGCCTGTTCTTAGGCGCTTCAAAGTTGTCCACAGTTTTCTTCGGAGGTTGAGTCTTTCAGTCTTCTTGTTGGGCTCGTCCACCAAATTGCAGTTCTCTTGTGCACTTGCAGCCCATAGTTCCTTCCAGGTTGTTTTTGAGTTGAAGCCTTGAAGCTCTTCACCGATTCTCCAGAAAGCTGTCCTGGATTTAAGCCAGTTTGTAGCTGTTAGATCTTCGTGGTTAGGGAGGCCGGGTTGTCTAGGATTTTTTGGTATGTTCTTACGGCTAGTTGTGATCGCCTGATTTTAGGGAGCTCTATGTTGACTAGGACAGGGAGCCAGGCACAGGCGGTGGCCCTGAGTATTCCCGAGATTATTCAAATGATTTCCCTCAGCTGGAAGTCCACTTTAGCTACGTGTGCACTGATTCGATGATGAAGGGGGATTGAATGTTCTTCAGCATGTGGCAAAACTACCCCAGCCCTTTTATTATACCTCTCAAGACCCGGGTACCAAATAACACATACCAGCACAGTAATTCAAGACCTCAAAGTACATTTCACACCACTTAGAAGAACATGCCGTTTGCTCATAGTTTGATCTCCTTCCAGTGGGGACGCAGTAAAGTTCACTTCTCATGTAGGCTTAGGGGCGTCTACTTTCTAATGGATACTTGGTGCACTGTAGGTGATAGTGCCGGCCGCTGTGGCCGAGTGGTTCCAGGCGCTTCAGTCTGGAACCACGCTGCTGCTACGGTCGAAGGTTCGATCCTGTCTCGGGCATGGATGTGTGTGATGTCCATAGGTTAGTTAGGTTTTAGTAGTTCTAAGTCTAGGGGACTGATGACCTCAGATGTTAAGTCCCATAGTGCTTAGAGCCATTTGAACCATTTTTTGTAGATGATAGTAGGCGTGTTACGGTAAATGGTAGCAGTGTTGAAACTCATTTCTGCTCTAACGGTTTTTATCGACAGTTATATTCGAACCACAGTTACGCGAATTTTGTGTACAGGCTTATTGTGAGAGGTATGTGTTGTTACCAGGGATATACTAAACATGCTGAAGTTTAAAATACTGCTTGATAGTTATACTAAAGACACTGTTCTTCTAACAGAGTAAATTTAATAAATTAATTGTTTTCATTAGAGTGTTCACACTCTTGTCGACCTGATGTAAGATATGACTATTAATGTAATTTTCAGGCAGCTTCTTCTCGCTGCGTCTCAGTTGATAAAAAATTATAATATTACGTGACAGTAGAATAGCATCATGTGACTGTTTAGTCACATTGTACATGTCCATGTATATTTCCAAATGTGATAGTTTTCACCAAATGGTTTGTTTTTATCATGTGACATTATAATAGCCTATAATGAGATATTATAATAATATCACGTGAGTATTATACTACATAATATTGTGTGGAATAAAGAAATTCATATACAACTGTACCTTATTGTATTGTATTTATCTTATCGCAATTTGAGTGCAGGTAGCAGGCTTTATTATCGCAGTAGATGATGTCTTATACTGTTCACCTAATACACTGCGCCAATACAATACACTTTCCAAGCCTTCTACACTCCCGACGTCCCAACAGTTCATCCGATTTCATTTCAACGAATTTCCCTCCTGATGTAAATAATGTCTCCTAAAGATTAATCCACCTCAGTTCCAAGCAGGAATTAAAAGATGAACTAATCGCGGCTTCCACTCCAGTAACTACTACGTAGTCATTTATGTACATCCTATCCAATTAACAATCACGCTAAAATATCTTGCGCTAACCCATGATGTAAACTAACATAGAACACCCATCGGCAAACCACTCAGGGAAATCCCATAAAGTAATAAAGGAAATACCGAACATGAAGATAGTAACAATTTATGATAATCTTCAGTATTGATTCAGGCTGTCCTGCTCAACGGATATCCATTGTACCCTGTTTGTATCATTTCCACTTTTAATGTCATGAACTCCTTTTTCTTTATTTCACCGCTTAATCTCGCTTACTCTAATCCTTAAACAACGTATCAAATCCTTTTCTCAGCCACGTTGAATATCCCCCTACACTCTATAAAGCCCGCTAACTTCCCTGCTGTAGCCCCCTTCTTTTCCCTCTAATTACCAGTCCTGGCGCTCTAGCAAGCCAACACCAATACATCCAACTGAACTGACAACTTTACACCCTCCATTTCCTCCTCCAATACAACTTCCACAGATTCTCCTTCAGGCAATGAAACCGACTTTGATATTTAGCCGTCCTACCACTATTACTATCCCATTTCTATACTTTCTCACATCCTTCTTTCACATCCTACCAGTTTCTTTCCACACCATAAATATACCCTCGTATCCGTCCTAGTCACCTTATCCCACCCAACCTTCACCACTAGTTATACCAACATATCACTTCCATTACCATCCCACTCCTGAAAGCGTCGCTGAAGCCCCCTACTGGCCATGTATCTTTATCCGGGATAGGGCCTACAACTTAAAGCAGTGAACTGGAAGAGTTCATTATTATTATTATGTGCTTATGGACCCTGTCGGATCACGTATTACATTGATGATTCGCCTTTTTAAAAGTCCGTTTAGCTTTCGTTTTTTCGCTATGTGCTTTCTTCCATTCTTCTGACCACTTGGTCCCTGATCTTTTAGGGACCTCATTCTCTGGCTTTATTACCATTTTATTTATCTTCTGACGGTAATGTTTCCTGTCTAGTATGTCCGATGTTCCTATCTGTGACTTTTCCAAGTCATATTTGACTTATTCTATCCATGGAATGTTCTTCAGTTTTGCAGTGCATGTCAAAATCTTGTGAGTTAGCCTTGAAGATGGGAGTCTATGAATGTGTCCATAGAAATTCAGCCTTCGTTTCCTGACATCTGCGGCAAGGTTGAATAGCTCTTTTCTTACTTTGAGTGATTTCAGTCTATACCCCTCTTCTGTTTTATCTGGTCCCAGCATTTTCCTCATGGTCTTTCGTTCCCCCTTCAAGACGTTCTCCAGATCGCCTTTTCTATTAAGTACCTAGGTTTCGCTAGCGTACAGATCTTCAGGTTTAATCACTGTATTATAATGTTTGATCTTTGTTTGAATGGACTTACATATCTTGTAGATTTCACGCGTTCTCCCATATGCTCGTTTGAGCTTTTGTAACCGAACTTTCTGTGCTTTCTTCTCCAAGCTTGTTGGTTCTATGACCTCACCAAGATATTTGAAGTGTGGAACTCGTTTGATCTGCCCGTATTTTGTGTCCAGTTCCTGAATGTCGAATTTAGTGCAAATGAACTTGGTCTTTTCAAATAAAATTTGTAATCCAATTTTCTCACTGCATTCCGTGAGGACTTCAATCTGTTTGATCGGTGTATTTTCGCAGGCCGCTAGTATCACTAGGTCGTCTGCGAAAGCTAAACAACTGACCTCGATGTCGTCATTCTTTTGTCCGAGTTGAGTGGATTTCCAGTGGTCCTGGGTTTTCAATTCTTTCTCCCATTCTCGGATGACTTTATCCAGAACAAGGCTGAAGAGCATTGGTGACAATCCATCACCTTGTCGCACACCGGTCTTTATCTCAAAGGGCTCTGACAATTCGCCCATGAATTTCGCTATTGACTTCGTGCCCTTGAATGTTTCCTTGTTGAGTCTTAATGTCTTTCGATCAAGTCCTAGTTCTGCTAACACGTCAAAGAGGGACTGTCGATCGACCCCATCCTATGCCTTCTTGAAGGCGACGAACATACAAATGATCCGAGAGCTTCGGGTTGCTCTGTATTTCAATAGCATCTTCAGATTGAAAATTTGTTCAATACAAGAACGCCCCGATCGGAAACTGGCTTGATAGTCACCAATTTTGTTTTCATGCTGTTCTTGTGTTCTTTGAAGAAGGCACGCGGATAGAATATAGTAGGTGACTTCAAGGAGAGAAATTCCTCTGTAGTTATTGACATCTGTTCTGTCACCTTTCTTGTGTAATGGATGGATGAATGCACATTTCCATTCTTCAGGTACCTTTTCCGTTTTCCAGACGTCTATGATGATTTGTGTGAGCCCCTTAAGTGTATTTGGGCCTATGTTCTTCAATAGTTCTGCAACTATACCATCTTCTCCAGATGCCCTGTTATTCGTGAGTCTGAAGATGTGTCTATGGATTTCATCTTTGGTAGGTGGTGGAGATTCTGGGATTACTTGTGCGGGAGTCTCTTTGGGCCATCTTGATGTGGGCTCCTGGAAATTGAGTAGCTCTGTGAAATATCGAGCCCATTTTCTACAATTATCTTGTTTGGTCAGCGCGAGTTTTCCGTCTGGTTTTCGGAAACGTAAGTTCTGAGGGACGTATCCTCGAATCCTCCATGCGAACGTCCTGTAAAAGTCTCGAGTATTGTGATCTCGGAAGTCTTTTTCTATCGAATCCAACTGGTCCTTCATGTGCCTCCTCTTTCTTTGTCTGATAATGTTGTTGAGTCTCCAGTGACTTCTTAGATTTATATTTCTGGAAAGCACTCCTCCGTTCTTCCAGTGCTTCTTCACATTCGGAGTCCCACCACGGGTGTTTTATATTCTTCTTCAATGGTACTACCTCTTTGTCTCTCTTGATTATCTCGTTACGGAATTTATGCCAGGTGCCTGCCTTTTCCTTTTCCCAGTCTTCTTTATGTTGCTTTCTTTGATCTTTTTGGTGTCAATTTTTGAAGATGAGTTTTCTTGTGGTGGATTCTTTTCGGAGCAAATTTCACTTTGATCCGCACTAGATAGTGGTCAGAGTCAATATTGGCTCCTCTTCGGACTTGCACGTCATGAATTTCCTTCTTTGAAGGGTGTGTCGTGGCCATGTGGTCGAACTGATATTCTCCGAGAGACTGTATAGGAGATTCCAAGTCTTCTGTTTTCGAAGATGTTTCCTCAGGGAGGTGGACATTGTTTTCAGATTGTTCTGTTGGCACAGTTCAGTGAGTCTCATGCCATTCTTGTTGGTGAATTTATGGGCCGGGAATTTGCCTACGGTCTTTTTGTATTCCTTTCCTCGGCCAATATGGGCACTGAAATCGCCTAGTAATATCTTTGTGTCTTCTTTGGGGACTAGTGCCATAATTTTCTCGAGTTTCGACCATAACTGCTCTACCTTCTGCAGATCTCTCTTATTTTCAATGTTCATGGGTGCATGTATATTATTAGTGTGTATTTTTTGTTTGCACGTTGTAGCCGCTTTGTCATTATTTTGCTACTGATGGGGGTGACTTGTTTAATCAAATCAACTATGCTCTTGTGAACGACAAATGCCATACCCAGAAGTGGGGTGCCACCTCTCCCTATTCGTTTATCTGTTTTACTTTTGAAGATACGGTAATTACCATAGTCTAATGAGTTTTCATCTGTAAAGCGTGTTTCCCGAAGAGCTAATATGTGTACCTTTTGTCGATCTAATTCTGATGTTAAGATGTGTAGTTTACCTGGTTGTCGTAAGGTGTTGATGTTGATGGTCCCGATGTAAGTGGGTCTGTTTGATGCTAGTTTGCCAGAAAACTCCGACTTTCTCTGTGATCGTGGTAGCCCAGGTGCCCCAGAATCCGAAGACCTAGTTGCCGCCCGTTGACGGGTGGACTGGTAACCACCTCGGGTAATTCTGTTGTTGCTCTCGCGAATCATAATTGCTTGAAATCGAAGATTTGTCCAGTGTTCCCACTGGGAGTTTAGGACCAAGGATTGCTAGTTCCTTGAACATAATGTGTGCTGCCGTACCTACTAGGTAAACAGACGCTGAACACTTTGCCACTCAATCAAAGTAAGACACAAAGTGGATTTGAAATCCGGTTCTTCCGCCCTCTCTGGCATTGAGACGTATGTCCTCTTCTGCCATTGAAGCCGTCGACCATTTTCTGTTCACCTCAGTTGATCCGCGAGCACTTATTTGGCTAGACCTTACTCACACCTGTCCGCATATCTACAGGAGATTCCTCTATAAGCCATTGGGACGCGCCGTGTCGGGGTTGAGGGCCCCCATCTCAGTGTCTCTCGTAGGGTTATGTCTAGCTCTTACTGAGTTCAGAGCTAAGCCCCCACGCAAGCTAAGCAGGTACCATTATATTATTATTATTATTATTATTATTATATTATGATTATAAAAATTATAATTTGAAAAGTAATAAACATTTAACATGTTCAGTATACAAGAAATCTTTTTAATAATTTCAAAAATACGTAAATATTTTATCATTTTCATATTTTAAAACCATTCTTACACATTTTTGCAAACTGTCTCTGGCCAGAAGCCTTGACAGACGATGGAATGAAAGTACAACAAAGTATAAAAAATACTTATGTAAACCCGTATGCTTAAACTGCAGGGTTGTTTAACTGAACAGAAAGCAATAAATACTGGTGTCATTCCATTTCTGTTGACTTAGCTAATTTTAAGATAGCTGCCGTATTGCTGGCTGGGAAACTACGTAAATTTAATTTCGTACATGGAATAATTGCATTCTCTTATAAACAAAAAGGAAATAAAACAATAACACAGAGTGAGATGGTGAAGTGGTTGGTAATAGATTTGTACTCTGGAGGCGAGAATTACTAATTCTCATGTGACTGCTACGACTGGCATTTTTTATGCTTTCATTAATGCAGAGGAAGAACGCCGAAATATTTTTTGAAAAGGGCGCGACTGATTTACTCAAAATGTCGAATCCATACTTGTGCACCGACTCTACTGAACTCCTTGTTAATGCTAATCTACTTCTTATTTATATATTAGTGAGCTCTACTTGCTGTGAAGTTTCCAGGATATCCAGCGCCTGCAGTAAAATTTCTTGCCTCTCTCCATATCAAAATGCTGGCCGAATATTGGGTTAGGAAATGTGCTGTTGATTTCTTCTTTTGACCCAGTTAGGAATACTACGTTACTACTATGGTTCTTGCAATAACTTCTGTTAACTTTAGGAAGATTTTGTTTTCCTTTTCAGAGAACTTATTTTTTTGTTCTCCCGTTTCATTTCAGATGGAACTAGCACATTGTGGCTGGCGGCTTATTTTACCTGCTGCATACATTAAGGTACTTGTGGTTGACGTCCTAATAGTTGTTGATCTTGCAATGATAAATTAGTAATCTACTTTTCTGATGTCCTCGTTTAATTGGCATGTGAATGAATTACTATTTGTTCTGATTTTCTCCCTTAAATAACACATTTACTAACGCAGCTTTTTGTGTTTCAATCAGCTTTCAGCACTTACTGCGCTGTGGGCTCAATGTCCGTGGGTTTGTACTTCCACTTTTATCCACAAGAATTTCCCTGTTCGCTTTTGTACGACTAACACCTATAACCTATTACTGGAAACTGCAATAACCAAAACACCAACGGATATAGTTAATTGTAGGAGTTCATTGCTAACAATAGTAAGCGCAAAGCTTCAAAGAGCGGTGAAATAACACAAATTTTCATTAAAAAAAGTTGCTTTAATAGAGACCTGCAGCTCACGTTTTTTGTGCTCGCAGCGTTTTACAGTAAATATGTAATCAAACCAATGGAACTGCAAATCTTATATAACAG
This sequence comes from Schistocerca piceifrons, assembly GCF_021461385.2. Taxonomy (NCBI): domain Eukaryota; kingdom Metazoa; phylum Arthropoda; class Insecta; order Orthoptera; family Acrididae; genus Schistocerca; species Schistocerca piceifrons. Next base: position 129,148,402 of record NC_060139.1, on the reverse strand, counting down.
AATTTCCATTCAGTGAAAGAAGAATTATACGTCTGTCCATCAGGCAGGGTCACATCAAACAAAACGAGAATGTGGCGACTGGACGTCTGGCCTCGCCCATTCACTCCGTAAGTGGTTCAAATGGCTCTGAGCGCTATGGGACCTACCATCTCAGGTCATCAGTCCCCTAGAACTTAGAACTACTTAAACCTAACTAACCTAAGGACATCACACACATCCATGCCCGAGGCAGGATTCGAACCTGCGACCGTAGCGGTCACGCGGTTCCAGACTGAAGCACCTAGAATCGCTCGGCCGCACCGGCCGGCCCCGTAAGTGGACAGGTGTCCACACTCTCAGGAGGGTTCGGGCGGGCACATGGGGTAAGGGATTTACTAGTTACCAGGAGCTCCAATGTAAGGCGCGTTATGGAACCCCTTAGCGAAATATCATTCACGGCTCGAAAAAATTCCAATGTACACTCGATGTGTCTAGCGGAGATGCCTCATCTGGGATGAAAAGGAGGCCCTGCCTCTGGCTATAGAGGGTCCAGGGTGCAGTAGTCTGCAAGTTGCAGCTCGTGTCGGCACCAACGACGCCTGTCGCTAGGATTCTGGTCCTCAGTTCCTATGGCCGGCTGGTGGAAGCGGTGAACATTGCTGCCCTCGCATGCAGGATGCAATCAGAGCTCACAAGTTGCAGCATCGTACCCAGAGTCGATCGGGGTCCTCGGGTTTGGAGCTGAGTGGAGGGTCTCCACCAAGCTTCGTCGATTCAGTGACAGTCGTCAAAAAAATGGTTCAAATGGCTCTAAGCACTATGGGACTTAACATCTAAGGGCGTCAGTTCCCTAGAACTTGTACTATTTAAACCTAACTAACCTAAGGACGCCCGCCCGGTTGGTCGAGCTGTCTAACGCACGGCTTTCCGGGCGGGAAGGAACGCCTGGTCCCTGGCACGAATCCGCCCGGCGGATTTGTGTCGAGGTCCGGTGAACAGGCCAGTCTGTGGATGGTTTTTAGGAAGTTTTCCATCTGCCTCGGCAAATGCCTCAGCTACGCTATGTCGGCGATTGCTGCGCAAACATGTTCTCTACCATTACTCAACCACGCAAACATAGGGGCGACACTCATCTGGTGTGAGACGTTCCGTGGGGGGTCCACCGGGGATCGAACCGCACAATAACCCTGGGTTCGGTGTGGGGCGGCAGAGGGGTGAAGTGGACTGTGGTAGTCGTCGTGGGGTTGTGGACCACTGCGGCTGTGGCGGGGACGGAGCCTCTCCGTCGTTTCTAGGTCCCCGGTTAACATAATATAACCTAAGGACATCACACACTGCATGCCCGAGGCAGGATTCGAACCTGAGACCGCAGCGGTCGCGCGGTTCCAGACTGAAGCGCCTAGAACCGCCCGGCCACGGCGGGCGGCTAACAGTCGTCGCTGCAGATTTACAGACTCATGTTGTGGGGTACAGTGTTGTGGCAATCCCCTTGATAGGTCAGGGGTGCACTACATAAGGGAAGCAGCGATAGTTTGAGGTCCTCTGATGTCCTTTCTCTAGCCGATACGCAGAGAGCGAAATCAGATCGCGTAAAAAGTAGAAATACTTCGGCTGTTAAGATTTTAACAGTAAATTGTCGAAATACTCGTTATAAAGTTACTGCACAGGCTCCAGGAAAGTTTTCGCGCTCAAAATATTCTGGAAACCGGAAACTGCGTGAAACTCGAAGCAGAGAACTAGGAAATACACTGACGCAAAAAATTACATGATCAAGAAGAAGATGTGCGACATAAAGGAAAGTTGATAGGTGCGTTTCTACAACTGAAATTTGATGTCTGTTGAAATTTTGCACCGGTCGCGTAAGAGTGGCGCTAGTAGCACACTATGAGGATGCAAATGAGGTGTGCTTTAAATATACGCTGTAACGGTCGTGAGCGTCGTTACACTTGAGACTATACGTGGTTAGTTGATGTTGGTCAAGAATGCCTTTGAGCTGACGAAGACCTCGTTATCAGAATCTGACTGACTTTGAACGAGGTCATGTAATAGGGCTAAGAAAAGTTGGATGTGCCTTCTGCAGCACGGCACAAAGGCTTTGCAGGAATGTAGCCTCTGCATATGATTGCTGGCAGCGGTGGTCACAAGGAAGTACGGACGCAAGAAGACAGGGCTCCGGACGGGTCCCGTGGCACTACCGAGAAGGAAGACCGTCGTGTTCATCGTATGGCTCTGGCGCATTGTTCTGCATCTGCAGCGGCAATCTGAGCAGCAGTTGGCACCACAGTGACACGACGATATGTTACAAATCGATTAATTTAACCCTAGCCAGACGCCCTGTAGCGTGCATTCCAATGATCCTAAAATGTAAACTTTCACGGCCGGAAATATCATGTCCATTATAATTATCCGGGCTGTTATGCCGTGGTCGGTTGATGAATTCTGTGGTGATTCCCAACGTTTCGTCTCCGACTGCGGGAGACATCTTCAAGGGGGTCCGTAGCTTGATGGAAGGTCCAACACACACACTGGCTCGCTACTGACTGCCGCTAAATTCTGTGTCCGCGCGCCCCCGCGCCGCGGCGTGACGTCACGTGTTTTGAAAACATCTGTGCATTTGGCCGCTGTCCGTCGCCGTCGATCGCCGTTGCCATCACCCAGTAGTGGACGAGTGGTACACATCTTCTTTAACACCGGCATCCATATACCGTTTAATTTGACTCCCTCCTCCTTTCGGTTGAAATTATTTGGGTGTTTAGCGATTTCGATTGCCTCCCTGTATAGCCTTTCGTAGTATCCGCTCGTGGCCGCTAGTACTTGCGTCTCCTCGAAACGAATATTGTGGTTCCCTGGCTGGAAAGCATGCTCCGCACAAGCTGATCGTTCCGTTTCTCCTCTTCCACAATTTCCCTTGTGCTCTTCCAAACGTTTAGAAACAGTTCTTTTAGTGGTCGAAATAAAACGTGCGTTGAGGCAGCCACGCAGAAATCATACTGACGTACAGGCTACTGCAAAATCTAAGGTTTTCCTGCCGTTTGTTAAAAATGTAACGGAATGAATAGGGAGGATCTTGACGAAGCGAAATATTACCGTAATTTACAAGCCCACCAGGAAGATACAGGAATACCTTAGGCCTCCCAAGGACGCTCGCAAACCACTGGAAAAATCTGGAGTGTATAGGATCCCATGCAGCTGTGGTGATGTTTATGTGGGTACCACCAAAAGAACTGTTTCTAAACGTTTGGAAGAGCACAAGGGAAATTGTAGAAGAGGAGAAACGGAACGATCAGCTGTTGCGGAGCATGCTTTCCAGCCAGGGAACCACAATATTCGTTTCGAGGAGACGCAAGTACTAGCGGCCACGAGCGGATACTACGAAAGGCACTACAGGGAGGCAATGGAAATCGCTAAACACCCAAATAATTTCAACCGAAAGGAGGAGGGCGTCAAATTAAACGGTATATGGATGCCGGTGTTAAAGAAGATGTGTACCACTCGTCCACTACTGGGTGATGGCAACGGCGATCGACGGCGACGGACAGCGGCCAAATGCACAGACGTTTTCAAAACACGTGACGTCACGCCGCGGCGCGGGGGCGCGCGGACACGGAATTTAGCGGCAGTCAGTAGCGAGCCAGTGTGTGTGTTGGACCTTCCATCAAGCTACGGACCCCCTTGAAGATGTCTCCCGCAGTCGGAGACGAAACGTTGGGAATCACCACAGAATTCATCAACCGACCACGGCATAACAGCCCGGATAATTATAATGGACATTCCAATGATCGCAAACCACAGTAATTTGCGATTTCAGTGGTCTCAAGAGAGAGCTCATTGGTGGGTAGGGTGGAGGTCTGTTGTGTTTCCTGGTGAAAGCTGGTTCTGCCTCAATGCCAGCGATGGCCGTGTGTTGGTTACGAGGAGGCCAGGTGAGCTCCTGCAACCAACCTGTCTGCGCGCTATACACACTGGACCTGCACCTGGAGCTATGGTCTGTGGTGCGATTTCGTATGAAAGCAGGGGCAGTTCCTTGATTATCCAACACACTTTGGCTGTAAAACTGTACGTAAGTCTGGTGATTCGATCTTTTGACTGCCGGTCGTGATTCGATCCGTAGTGCTGCCATTTATGAACAGTAGTCCAGAGGATGTTTTCCAACAGGATAACCCCGGCCCACATACCGTTATTGTAAATGAACGTGCCTTACAGCTGAATGTCGGCATGTTGCCTAGATCTGTCTCCAGTTGAGCATGTATCAGACATAATCGGACGACAACTCCAGTGTCATCCACGAACAGCATTAACCGACCCTGCACTGACTGACCAAGTGCAACAGGCAAGAAACTCCAGCCCACAAACTGACATCCGGTGCCTACACAACACAATGCATGCACGTTTGCATGCTTGCATTCAACTGTCTGGCTATTACACCGGTTATTGATGTAGCGTTCGCATTTTAATGGCTTGTCTCGCGCTTACATTAACATGGCATTTTACAATGTTAAGCACTTAAATATGTTACCTACAGAAACGTATTCACGAAAATATATTACTCTACATTAACTATTTTTTGATTTCGCGATTTTTTTCCGTCACAGTATTTATCGAGTTATAGAATGTATATCGAAAAGACAGATTAAACAGTGTGTCTTGTTTTCGACAGAAGTACTGTGACTATCGACGTCGAAATCGAGACCGACTGTGAAGTTACTTGGACACGATTAGGAGGCCTCGGTGAACTCCCGTTAATTATCGGATGCTTCCTTCCGCCATCCGATTCCACCGTAACAGTTGTACAAGCACAAGTTTAAACAGGACGAGACATATAGCGAACTTACGGTAGTTACGTCTTTAAATCACAGCTGCCGGCCGTTGTGGCCGAGCGGTTCTAGGCGCTTCAGACTGGAACCACGCGACCGCTACGGTCGCAGGTTCGAATCCTGCCTCGGGCATGGATGTGTGTGATGTCCTTAGGTTAGTTAGGTTTAAGTAGTTCTAAGTTCTAGGGGACTGATGGCCTCAGATGTTAAGTCCCATAGTGCTCAGAGCCATTTGAACCATTTTGATTAAATCACAGCTTGCGACCAAATATTTACAACTAATGACACAAGACTAATGGAGCTCCACAAAAATCTAGAGAAACAGTATAGGAAAATTGTCAAATATTCGGAACATGAAAACGTGCTTATGTTTCACAAGTGAAATTATAGTGCCACCTCCGGCATGTGACCATGAGACGAAACTCATATCCTATCCAAAACAGCGAAGAACTATCCCACTGAAGATGCCTTAAAGCAAAAAGTGAAACGCATCTGGGAGAAATTAAATACAATGCACCAAGAAAAGACAAAACAAATGAAGCTGTAGAATCATTCAAGGAAAGTCTTTGCTCTGTAGTGCGTTAAAGTCACATCATGCAGTATTACTTGGAGTCGACATTAATCTACCGAGTATGGAGTGAGACGTCTATGTATTCACCGCAGATGTTATGTACAGTCACTCTCGTGACGTACTTTTGAACGCGTTTTCCGAAATCTGTCAACAGCCAGCTACACAATCCGTACGGAGTCTAAGTATTTTACTCCTGTAGCTACAAAGAGTCCTGACTTTATGGGCAGTGTCAGTGCAGAAAGAGGTCATCATAGCAACAATGGCTACTGAAGTCAATAAATCCACCAAGAAGACTAGAAAAATATTTATGCTAGAAAAAGCAGATAATCAGTTGTTAGCATCCCACTTAGACAATTATTGTATTGTAAATCGTACCGGGCAAGTGGACTGAGGACGAAAAGGCCCATCGTGGGTTAACAACGAAATTCGGAAAATGTTGAGGAAGCGAAGGCTGTTGCGCTCTCGGTACAAAAAGAAGGCTCAAACGACGGCACATAAAACTTACAAGGAAAACGTGCGTCTGAAGAAGATCAATGCGCGAAGCACTTAACGACTTCCATCTTCATACCTTAGCGAAATATCTTATTGAGAACCCTAGGAAATCCTGGTTCTACGTAAGATCACTAAGCGGGTCCATGGGTTGTATCCAGTCACTTGTTGACCAGCGCGCGGCGGCAACATAATGCAGCGAAAGGAAAACTGAAGTTTAAAATTCACGTTTAGGAAATTGCTCACGTCTGAGAATCGTACAAACATACCGTCGGTTGACTGTCGCACAGACTCTAGTGTGGAGAACATTAAAATAAGCATCCCTAGAGTAGAGAAGCAACTGAAAGAGCTCTGAAAACAAATAAGTTCCTCGTCTAATGGTTCAAATGGCTCTGAGCACTATGCGACTTAACTTCTGAGGTCATCAGTCGCCTACAACTCAGAACTAATTAAACCTAACTAACCTAAGGACATCACACACGTCCATGCCCGAGGCAGGATTCGAACCTGCGACCGTAGCGGTCGCTCGGTTCCAGACTGTAGCGCCCAGAACCGCACGGCCACTCGGGCAGGCTTCCTCGTCTAGATGAAATCAAATGGCTCTGAGCACTATGCGACTTAACTTCTGAGGTCATCAGTCGCCTGGAACTTACTACTAATTAAATCTAACTAACCTAAGGACATCATACACATCCATTCCCGAGGCAGGATTCGAACCTGCGACCGTAGCGGTCGCTCGGCTCCAGACTGTAGCGCCTAGAACCGCACGGCCACTCTGGCCGGCTAGATGAAATCCTCATTCGGTCTTACAGACAGTACTTTGCGACATCGACCGCTTTCTTAGCTTGCATTTATCTCAAACTCTCGCCCAGCGAAAAATCCCAAGCGAATGAAAAAAGTGCAGATGAGTTCTCAGAAGGGTCAAAGAACAGACCCGTGGAATGAACATGTGTTGCTGCAGAAGTCTTGAACATATTCTCAGCACGAATATAATAAATTTCCTTGAGATGGAAAAGCTTCTGCCCACGAGTCAGCAAGGATTTAGAAAACACTGATCGCGCCAAACTCTGCTTTCCCTTTTCTCACATGATATCCTGCAAACCATGGGTGGAGGGCAACGGGCAGATTCCAATTTCCTAGATTTCCGGGAAGCGCTTGGCACCGTCGCTACTGAAGACTGTTGACGAAGGTCCGAGCACACGGATTAGATTCCCGTGTGTATGAGTAGCTCGTAATCTTCTTAACCCATAGAAGCCAGAAACAGAAAGTTCACGTCAGCAGGGGACTGAGACAAGGATGCTGTTTAGCGCCTACTCTCTTTAAAATATTTTTGAACGAAGCACTGAAAAACTGGAAACGGAAGTGCAATAACATGGGAATTAGAGTAAGTGACGACATCTTGTTCTTCCTGAATTTCGCGGACGATCGGGTCATCTTAGCCGACCCTACATGTAAAGGAAGCTTCAAGAAGAGTATCAGCAGTGGGTCACGACAACTAACAAAGACTGAATACTTGTCGGAAGCATAGGGAGGGATCCTGTTGAGGATGAGGGGTCTATAGTAAAGTGTAGACGTTCACATAAATTTTTAGGAACAACCAATTCGGATAAATGTGGGAGCAACGAGGAAATAAAACACAGAATAAGAACGGGAAAGGTGACAATTAAGCAGTTACTCTCCATTGTTTGGAATAAAACGACGTCAAACAATTTGAATAGGATAATGCACGAAACTGTACTTGATAGCATTGCTCTGTCTGGTGCAGAACTGTTGGAAGTTGAAAAAAAAAAAAATGGTTCAAATGGCTCTGAGCACTATGCGACTTAACATCTATTGTCAACAGTCCCCTAGAACTTAGAACTACTTAAACCTAACTAACCTAAGGACATCGCACAACACCCAGTCATCATGAGGCAGAGAAAATCCCTGACCCCGCCGGGAATCGAACGCGGGAACCCGCGCGCGGGAAGCGAGAACGCTACCGCACGACCACGAGCTGCGGACAGGAGAGCATACCACGAGCGGAAGTTGGAAGTTGGAAGTCTCCAAGGGCAATGAGAAGGCAGTAAAGACAATGGAAATGGAGTTTTGGAGACGACGCCCTGTCCACCGTTGCAGCTCAGACCTCGGTACACACGTCCTCTGTTGTAGTTACTGACTAATCTCCCATTCAACTGCCAGTGGTGGTTGCTACCTTAAAGACAGTCGCAATCGACTCTCAAACCTAATCGATCTACACTCGCTATCGATTAACAAACTGGTGTCAACCGGCACCCCATTCGTTTCAGCCCCACTTGTAAGTTTCCCTTACCGCGTTACTTTCCCACAGATGCACCAGGCAGCGTTCAGTACCACTGTAGATGGTAATCACAATGTTTTGTGTCATCAGTCTATAAACCGAAACTGGTGCACGTGACTAATATCGTGTAGGGCCCCTACGCGCCTGCAGAAGTGCCGCAACACGACGTGGCATGGACTCGACTAATGCATGAAGTACTGCTGGGGGGAACTGACACCATGAATCCTGCAGGGCTGTCCATAAATCCGTAAGAGTACCAGGGGTTGGAGATCTCTTTTGAGCAGCACGCTGCAAGGCATCCCAGATACGCTCATTTCTGGAGAGTTTGGTGACCAGCAGGAGTGGTTAACCTCAGAAGAGTGTTACTGGAGCTACTCTGTAGCAATTATTGACGTGTGGGGTGTTTCATTGTCCTGCTGGAATTGCCCAAGTCTGTCGGAATGTACAATGGACATGAATGGATGTACGTGATAAGACAGGATGCTTACGTATGTGTCACCTATCAGAGTCGTATCTAGATGTATCAGGGATCCCATATCAATCCAACCGCACATACTCCACCGCATTACAGAGCCTCCACCAGGTTGAACAGTCCCCTGCTGACATGCAGGGTCCATGGATTCATGAGATGGTCTCCATACTCGTACACGTCCATCCCCTCGATATAATTTGAAACGAGACTCATCCAACCGGGCAACACGTTTCCAGTCATCAACAATGTCGGTGATGATGGGTCCAGGCGAGGCGTAATGCTTTGTGTCATGCAGTCATCAAGGGTACACGAGTGGGCCTTCGGCTCCTAAAGCCCTTATCGATGACGTTTCGTTGAACAGTTGACACTCTGGCACTTGTTGATGGCCCAGCATTGAAACCTGCAGCAATTCGCGAGAAGCAATTCGTGGAAGCAATTCGCGGAATTGTTGTACTTCTGTCACATTGAATGGCTCTTTTTAGTCTTCGTTGGTCCCGTTCTTGAAGGATCTTTTGCCGGCCACAGTGATGTCGGAGATTTAATGTTTTACCGGATTCCTGATATTCACGGTACACTCGTGAAATGGTAGTCCGGGAAAATCCTCACTTCAGTGCCACCTCAGAGATGCTGTGACCCATCGCTCGTGCGCCGACTATATACCACGTTCAAACTCACTTAAATCTTGTTAACCTGCCATTGTAGCAGCAGTAACCAATCTAACAACTGAAGCAGACATTTGTTGTCTCATATAGGTGTTACCGACCGCAGCGCCTCATTCTGCCTATTTGCATACCTCTGTATTTGAATACGCACGCCTTACCAGTTTCTCTGGCGCTTCAGTGTAATTTCCCTGAGTCAAGTGTCACACAGAGTAGCTAACAGTAAAGTAGCGGGATGCACATGCAGGTTGGCCGCGCGAGTGCTCAAGGGCCGAGCAGTGCACGTGACCTGCGACAACACTGCCCGAGTACCGGCCGGAATGTCTTCCAGACGGGAAGGCCTCACGGTCATTAAGGCACCGTCGGCGTGGGTGACAATACAAACGGGTCCTTGGGCGGCTGTGCTGCAGGGGGCGGGGATGGCCGGTAGCGCTCAGTGTATGCTAAAGCGGCCAGTATTTATGTGTCTGGGGAGCATAATTCAGGCCCCGGTCGCCAGCCGAGACGGCGCGGTTCGGCTGCCTTGGCTCCCGGGAGTCGTTGCTGGGGCTTGAATCGCTTGCTTCCATGAGAGTCTCCGTGCCTCGGATTTACTAAGAGCATGTTTTCTGTCATAGTGAGTGTGGTGTCACCGCCAGACACCACACTTGCTAGGTGGTAGCCTTTAAATCGGCCGCGGTCCTTTAGTATACGTCGGACCCGCGTGTCACCACTATCAGTGATTGCAGACCGAGCGCCGCCGCACGGCAGGTCTACTCTAGAGAGACTCCCTAGCACTCGCCCCAGTTGTACAGCCGACTTTGCTAGCGATGGTTCACTGTCTGCATGCGCTCTCATTTGCGGAGACGACAGTTTAGCATAGCCTTCAGCTACGTCATTTGCTACGACCTAGCAAGGCGCCATATTCAGTTACTATAATTACTTAAGGGATGTATTCTGAACAGATAATATTGTGAATCATGTACCGTCAAGAGCGACGTTCATCATTAATGGATTAAAGTTAAGTATCAAACTAATTACGTCCGCTTTCTGAATTCTATTTCCTTTCCATGTTCCAGACCTCACGTCAGTATAGTTCTTCCCTGCTCACGCCTGCCTGCGTGAGTTAAAACGCGTGCATTTCTGCCTCCACTAGTAACACGGTGTTGGCTCTTCTGCCAACACAAAAGTGAGACCGGGAAGAGATGTAACGAACCTCTTCCGTAAACAGTGGTAGTGAACAGCCGACGAAAAACAGATTCACTGCGTGTAAAATGTGTCACGTCATGCGCTTTTTCATATGTTGCGGTAATTAGGCGATAAATCGAGAAATGGTGGATCTGTGCCTAATTTGACATTCTCACTAATGGCATCTTTGGCAGAATGTTTGGATGGAGACAATGGTAAGTAACCTATTCAGTCACTCAGAGACCATAATGACATCGAAAGAAAATGAAGGAGCGAGGGCCGAAGTACTGAATTCGGATTTGAAAGACATCATAATAAGGTTCCTCTTTTCCATCGTCAACTTCAAAACGGCATTTATTAAATTTATCAATCGCGGAATAGAAAAGCAACTACAGCTGCGTTTTAACAGAAAAGCATGCGGATCAGACATATCTGTAAGATTCTACAGAGAGTATGTGCAAGAACTCGCTTCCGTTCTAGCAGCAGTCGATTTTAGGTCCCTGGAGCAGCGAAGGGTACCTGGGGGCTCGAAAAAAGGACAGGTCATTCCCGTTTCAAGAAGGGTCGCAGAACAGACGCACATATTTATAGGCCTATGTCGTTAACGTCGATCTGTTGCAGAATTATGAAACACGTTTTATGCTCATGTATTATGACATTTTTGGAAAATCTCCTCTTTAAAAATCAGCTTGCATTCCGCAAACAGAGATCTTGAGAAACCCAGCTCGCTTTGTTCCTCATGAGATATATATCGCTGTAGACATCGGTGCTCACGTTGATTCCGTGACTCTCAACTTCAGGAAGGCATTTGACACTGCCCCTCGTTGCCGTTTAGTGAAAAAAAAATACAATCTTACCGAGAAGCGGCCATATTTGAGACCGGATTCAAGACTTTTGTGTGGATATAACTCAACACGTCGCTCTCAGACAAACGAAGTCGACAGGTGTAAAGATAATTTCGGGGGGTACCACAACGAAGAGTGATACGACGTTGCCGTTTACAGTGGATATATGTGATGTAGTAGAATAAGCCGGAAGCTCTCTAAGATTGTTCGCAGACGATACAGTTGCCTATAAGAAGGCAGCAACGCCAAAAGACACCAACGACTTGCAGAAGGACCTACAGAGCTTTGATTAATGGTACAGGAAGTGGCAGTGCACTGGTAACCTAAATAAATGTAGCATATTGCGCATACACCCACAACTAACAAGTACACTACTAGTGACAAATTGCTGGAAAGATTGTTCCACAAAATTTCGGGCTTGCAGCCGAATAAATTCAGCTCCTCTATTTTTATTTTCTTATGCGAATTTGTGCGGCTGCACACACCAAATTTTATGAACAGTCTTTGCGCCGCGAAAACATGAAGATGCTGGAAACATTAACTACTGCAAATTATCTAAGAGATTACCCAGAGGGACCTTAAGTGGAATGAGCACATAAAAAAATAGTAGGAAGGGCAGATAATAGATTGTGGTTCATAGGAAGGATCTTGACGAAATGTATTTCATCCACTAAGGGAGTGGCTTGCATGGAGTTTGTTCGACCGATTCTTAAGTATTGTTCACCAATCAGAGAATCTTACCAAGTAGGACTGGTAGAAAATGTAGGGGAGGCCCAACGGAGAGCGACGTGTTTCGTCACGGGAGTGTTTAGTCAGCGCGAGAGCATTACAGTAGCGCGAAACAAACTCCAGTGGCAGACGCTAAGTGTGAGGCGCTGTGTACCCCTGAGATGTCTACCACTGAAATTTTGAGAGAATAATTTCCGGGAAGTGTCGGACAACGTATTATCTCCTTCAACATACTGTAATGTCACAGTGCCATCGGTGTCTAGTGGCAGACGACATCCTACATACTCTGTGAAAATTTCTTCGTCTTCTTCTTAGTTTCGTCCCGTTGGAGCGAGTTCCTCTTTTTGTGACAACGCATGCCATTTCTTGCGGCCAAACGCTTCCTGTGGATTTAGGCTTCTTCGTCTTAGACCGCTATTTATAGTGCCTATCAACCGCAACTTAAGTCTGCCGCATTGTCTCTGGCCTTCTGCAATGAGATGACAGGCTGAACTGATGACTGAAGTAGGTGGTCTCCGTATGATGTGTCGCTACCACCAAAGACTCCATTCTTGTACCATTTCGCTGATTGGAGCCACTGCAGCTCGTTGGCCGAACGTTTTACTGTTGATGTGGTCGAGCAGAGAGATGCCTAAAGATCTTTTCAGTATCCACATTTTCATGACATGTAGTGAGTGCGCAGCATTTCTGGGTGTGGGCAGTACTCGGTGCCATTCAATACAATTGGCGTCACCATTGTGCGGTATATCTTTCATTTCTTCATATCACAAAGCATACCAGCGACGTCTCTGGACGCGGCTCCAGGTCGCTTTCATTCTTGCTCACACTTCATCATTTACATAGCCATTACTCTGTATTCGAGAACCTAGATATAATGACATGCGCACTTTGGTAAAAGGAGCTCCATTAATTTGTACAGTTCCCCAACATGAAATCGTTTCGAGGTACTCAGTCTTGTGGGCCTTCGAGCGATATTATTTGGACATGTCTGTTATTTCACTGGAAATCGATACTCTTGGTATGGTATTCACGAGCCACACGGCAATATGGGCATAAAGTTATCCATGCGCCACACGTCATGGAATACTTTCCATAGGAGTAAAACAGAATAATTATATTTCATTAAGCAGAACGAAATTTAGCATTTAACAATATCTTAATGTACTAGAATGTGTGAATGTTTTGAAAATTATTGTTATTTCGGCGTGGAGAATTTTGCATGTCGGGAATGAGGCGGAAACAGGTCAGATGGTGAGGGCCCCTTCACCTGCTGTTCCGGGTGTTTTCTGTTGGGGCAGTGCTGGAGTGTGGACTCTGAATGGACTAAAGTGATAATGTCCTTAAACTGTGATTTTTATTTAGCCCAACTGTAACGTAGCAAGTTATTACGAGATAACATTCGATGCAGTAAGGCACGCAGCCGTATAGCAAGGTGGCTTCAGGATGGCTATATTTTTTCTTCCCTCTGACTCACAGCACAGCTGACGTTACCAGCCGTGAGAACGGTCTCCAGTAATATTTAGTTAGTCCTTACGCAAATTCATACAGCCTACGAAACTAAATAAACCATAGTAATTATCATCCGACTTTGTTCAAACTTGGAACGCAGTCTTTTGTTATTAAGGAAAGGATCCTGTCAAAATTACAGATTTTTATCTATCATAGTTAAGGAGATTGAGAAAATTACTTAAATGTCCTAAAACCGACACTTATGTTTCAAAACTCAGATAGGAACAATAATCAAATGTCTTTTATTATGATATGAAGTCATAACAAAGCTCACAATATATAAAATCACTTAATTGGAATTTTCTTTTCAAAACTTTAATTAATTTACGTTATGTAGTATAAAAAATCATTCAAAATTATTATTTGCTTATTATTTTTTGTGTGAACACATGGGAATGAATGAGAGAGTGTATGCGGGACATAACTCCTGGAAATTGAAATAAGAACACCGTGAATTCATTGTCCCAGGAAGGGGAAACTTTATTGACACATTCCTGGGGTCAGATACATCACATGATCACACTGACAGAACCACAGGCACATAGACACAGGCAACAGAGCATGCACAATGTCGGCACTAGTACAGTGTATATCCACCTTTCGCAGCAATGCAGGCTGCTATTCTCCCATGGAGACGATCGTAGAGATGCTGGATGTAGTCCTGTGGAACGGCTTGCCATGCCATTTCCACCTGGCGCCTCAGTTGGACCAGCGTTCGTGCTGGACGTGCAGACCGCGTGAGACGACGCTTCATCCAGTCCCAAACATGCTCAATGGGGGACAGATCCGGAGATCTTGCTGGCCAGGGTAGTTGACTAACACCTTCTAGAGCACGTTGGGTGGCACGGGATACATGCGGACGTGCATTGTCCTGTTGGAACAGCAAGTTCCCTTGCCGGTCTAGGAATGGTAGAACGATGGGTTCGATGACGGTTTGGATGTACCGTGCACTATTCAGTGTCCCCTCGACGATCACCAGTGGTGTACGGCCAGTGTAGGAGATCGCTCCCCACACCATGATGCCGGGTGTTGGCCCTGTGTGCCTCGGTCGTATGCAGTCCTGATTGTGGCGCTCACCTGCACGGCGCCAAACACGCATACGACCATCATTGGCACCAAGGCAGAAGCGACTCTCATCGCTGAAGACGACACGTCTCCATTCGTCCCTCCATTCACGCCTGTCGCGACACCACTGGAGGCGGGCTACACGATGTAGGGGCGAGAGCGGAAGACGGCCTAACGGTGTGCGGGACCGTAGCCCAGCTTCATGGAGACGGTTGCGAATGGTCCTCGCCGATACCCCAGGAGCAACAGTGTCCCTAATTTGCTGGGAAGTGGCGGTGCGGTCCCCTATGGCACTGCGTAGGATCCTACGGTCTTGGCGTGCATCCGTGCGTCGCTGCGGTCCGGTCCCAGGTCGACGGGCACGTGCACCTTCCGCCGACCACTGGCGACAACATCGATGTACTGTGGAGACCTCACGCCCCACGTGTTGAGCAATTCGGCGGTACGTCCACCCGGCCTCCCGCATGCCCACTATACGCCCTCTCTCAAAGTCCGTCAACTGCACATACGGTTCACGTCCACGCTGTCGCGGCATGCTACCAGTGTTAAAGACTGCGATGGAGCTCCGTATGCCACGGCAAACTGGCTGACACTGACGGCGGCGGTGCACAAATGCTGCGCAGCTAGCGCCATTCGACGGCCAACACCGCGGTTCCTGGTGTGTCCGCTGTGCCGTGCGTGTGATCATTGCTTGTACAGCCCTCTCGCAGTGTCCGGAGCAAGTATGGTGGGTCTGACACACCGGTGTCAATGTGTTCTTTTTTCCATTTCCAGGAGTGTACGTTAAAACTCAATGTCATTTTATGGAAGACGCTATAAAATTGAACTGTGGGAAAATTGTGTTGCAACCACGATGCTGATGACGTATGTAGATGTGTGCTTGCTTTTGTAAGAGAGCAGCCCGAATAAAAGTCTGAAGCGGAAAAAGTTTCTATATTAATTTAAAGAATATTTTGCATTTAGTTCTATCTTATTAAACAATGTATTGGAAATTGAAAGTGTAATGCTGTAAATGGCTATCTGATTAGTGGTTGGCTAGGCCAAGTTTTGGCGAGAGAATGATCTGGAAGGATCATTCAGATCAATAGCCAATCAGAACGAAGCGGTTCCCGCGTGCAGATAGATAGCCAGAGAGGAGAGGAGCATCGACAGAGTCACTCGCTAACCTGCTTCCGAGTAACACCGTGTTAAATGTCTCCGTGAAAATAATACGTAAAATGAAGTACTAGTTAGTTCATTGCGTTTAAAACGTGTCGTGTCTAAGGCGGCTTAAGTTACGAACATTTTGAGGAAAGTGTGATATTTCTGAATTAATTAGTTGAAGTTTTATGAACGTGTGAAATTCCCGGTCGTAGTGACAATTCCGTGTGGGATATTCCGTTTTCTTTATATAATACTTTGGCGAGCACTTCTAACATAGAAGACAACTGAAACGACCGAATATTCAACTCGCTGATAGTGGTGGGTCAGTGACTGTTAGATCGCAAAAATTAATCGGGAAGGACTTGCAGGAATTCGATTTTACGTGTGAAATATGTTGGATAAACAGTGAACTTGGAATGATAGAGCATTTGCATTATTAAATACGTACTTGATAGCCATTTCATTTGCTTCTTGATGAATAAAACAGACGTTAATAGAATTTTCAAATGCTTACTGCAATTAAACTGCAGTCTTCTACAGCCCGAAATTTGTGAAAATGAACTTAGAGGAACTGATTTGCAACTTGAGTTACGCGGCCTTTGTGTGGTAGGTATTAGGTAGTGGTTTCATCAATGCTGCTTTACACTGCCTAGCGTGTATCTACTAATGCAAAGTGATGGGACGTCGGAAGGAAGAAATATAAAGGTAGGTGAACCGTTCGATGAAAGTGACTGAGAAAGAGAGTAAGGAGACGAAAGAACGACAGAAAGACCCCGCCCCGCCGCACAACCGGCTGCATTAATGAAAGAAATCGTGATATAACGCAAAGAATGGCAAGAAACTGTGCACTAGTGTATCATATCCTAGAAAATTAAAACGGAAACGACGACAAGATTTTGTGAGTGAGCAAGGCCGCTTAGCGCTATAAAATGGGAGCTCTGGTACGGAATGTCCGAATCACAGCATCCGAAGGCAGTCGCGGCTGGGCAAGAAGCAATGAAAAGGGCGTTTACGACGATCTGGCGTTTCAACCGGAGATTGGAGATTGGCCATGCAGCAGGAACCACGTTGACGATTTGACTAATGCGGTGCGACACAAGGCCACGGCAGATAAGACACTCAGCATCCTCCGGCACTACGTATCACAGCAGCGGAGATGAGAACTTCAAGAGATAAGAAAGTATGCAAGTGCGTCCTATGTGAAGCATTTACTGTCATGTGCTACAAGTATTTTTGTTTTCTTTTCTTTCTTTGCTGTAATGGGGGAACCAACACCTACAAATCATGTTGCAAGCGATGTGGGATCGACAGATGAGAAAGTTGTTGTTGCAATAGACACTACCGATGTACATGCGTTAAAAGAGATTTTGAACTCTCTTGCTCGATTGGAAAAAAGTGTACATGATGTTCAAAACAGTGTGCAAGCCGAAGATGCGCAATTAAAAGCCGAAGGAAACCAAATGAACGAACAATTAAAAGAGTAGGGTGACAGAAATGAAGAACAGTATTCAGTCTGTGGAGGAGAGATTAAATGAGGGGCTGTAAGAAATTGAACGCTAAGATTAGCTAAGACTAGGAACAGTTATGTCTAGAAACAGATAGAAATCAGCAGGAATGTGGCAGATTAGATGTTGATGTAAGGGATGAAGTTGTTAAACTTGATGAAAATTGGACATCTGAAAATTCCACTTGGAAGAGAGACTGAAAGGGAAATTGGAAAGGAGTCATGCTGCAATAATGGAGAATTTTAGTGAAGTAGATAGTAAGGTGAGTAATTAAAACTTGATGTCAGTATTATGATATCAATGAAAACATAAGAGTTAAACAAACGTTGCTGTGGTGGAACATGGGAAAGTGGTCAACCTTGTAAATATGCTCCCCATGAGTAATGTTCAGAAATTAAGTGTTTTAATAATGATGGAAAATACCACCCTGCTGAACTTGTTGTAGGAATTGATTTGTGAATGGGGTGACTGATCTGGAAAAGATTAATAAATATATGAAAGGGGCATTGGAAGGAAAATCAGAACACGTTAGTCAAAGTATGAACAAATGTTAAGGAGAGGTAAAATAATTTAGAATTAAAATGACATTTAAATGAGTATTTATACCGGCCACGAAAAGGAAAATTGGTCAAACCAATGGGGCCATTAATTATCATCTCTACCTTACAGAGGAAATGGCCTGAAAATGTACTAATGTACTAAGGGGTCTCATAAATGCTTCAGGAGATAATGTAGAGTCTTGCATTAATTATGTATGGAATATGGATAATGTTTTCCCATTTATAAACAGAACAAATTTCCAAAATGACAGAAGTAATTATTTTTCTGGCCGGAGGACCATTGGACAGGAAGAATTACAGAGGAGACAACATGCACTTTCACAGAGATTTGAGGAGTGATGTTAGGAGAAACTGGGGACCAGATGATAGAAGGGATTACAATAGACTCCAGCAAATCACGTTGAAGGGCCGTTTGGGTGGCCAGATCGCACAGTCAGAAAAATTAGTAGGTGGCTCACCTGAGGTCTGAGTTGGGTAAGGACTGACAGTGCTTGGAAATGGACCAGAGAAGATGGCTGACTGAGGAATCAATGTATAGGCAGTTTAATTAAATCCATATGGAGAGAATTTTGGGGAGAGTTATTTAAAACTGCTGGGAAGAAAAGAGAAAGGGGAAGGAAACTTAAAGAAAAAGCTGTAAGTGAGAATGTGACTGATTTATTTTAGTGGACCGAATCAAGTGATGGAACTGAAGGTGAGAATTCAAATGTGCATGATAATGGAAATGCTGGTTTAAAAAATTTCAAGTATGTTGGTGTTGTTTATTCTGATGCTGCAAATGATAATAAAAATGTTGAGACTGTTTATTGGTGCTAGAAAGGACAAAAAAGCACTCCGTCTTCAGGCCACGAGTGGCCTACCGGCACCATCCGACCGCCGTGTCATCCCCGGTGGAGGATGCGGCTGGGAGGGGCGTGGGGTCAGCACACTGCTCTCCTGCTCGTAATCTACTATTCCTGACCGAAGCCGCTACTATTCGGTCGAGTAGCTCCTCAATTTGCATCACGAGGCTGAGCGCACCCCGAAAATGGCAACAGCGCATGGCGGCCTGGATGGTCATCCATCCAAGTGCCGACCACGCCCGACAGCGCTTAACTTCGGTGATCTCACGGGAACCGCTGTATCCACTGCAGCAAGGCCGTTGCCTGGAAAGGACCAAAAGGATCCTAAAAGTGTAGTTACTGGTGTTGGTGTTGCCCTACATATAGGTGTTGGGAAGAGTTGATGCTTTCTGTGCTAATATTTGTGGTTGGCAAACTGACTGTTGGATTATGTCTCAGGCTCTTCAGCTAACGTTTGTTTGATGATTTTTCTCACTTTTCGCCAGCACAAGTAACTGGCATTGTCGAAACTCGACCCTCAATTTCTAGCAACTTGTTCTCTAGCCGGCCGGTGTGGCCGTGCGGTTCAAGGCGCTTCAGTCTGGAACCGCGTGACCGCTACGGTCGCAGGTTCGAATCCTGCCTCGGGCATGGGTGTGTGTGATGTCTTTAGGTTAGTTAGGTTTAAGTAGTTCTAAGTTCTAGGGGACTGATGACCACAGATGTTAAGTCCCTTAGTGCTCAGAGCCATTTGAACCATTTTGTTCTCTCAAAATGCCAGAAAACTCGTCAGACAAACGGCAGCTGAAGAACCTGAGACAGAAGCCACAAGCAATGTGTCAACAAGTGGCCTTGAAAGCCTTTACAGTTCTACAATATTTTTTGTGCTGAAAAATGACCTGATTTTGCATGTTATATTTCATGTGTCGTTGATGCTGATGTGAATTTTGAACCATGTATCAAGGAAGTTGTTGATGCTTCATGTGCTGTTGCTGAGGTTGAAGCAAATGATGTAGTGGTAAGTAATATCCACGATAATATTAATGATGTGAGCAGTATTATAGGACATCTTCCTGAAGTCATTATTGGGAATAATTCTCCAGATATTTTTGTTGCAGCTAATAGTACTTTAGAAGCAGCTGCTGAGTGTAATGTTGATATGGAAAATGAAATAAATATAGAATTATTTGCAACTACTGAGGAACTTTTTGATGAACCCGATAAGATGGAGGGTAATGTCTTACAGTGCGATGTCAATACAGCAGGGGATACAGGTAGTAAAGATGCAAATACAAGTGTAAGGTGTGTTGAATGAAAATGTAACACTGTTACTGTACACAATACTAAGGCAATAAATCACACAGAGGGAGAATTCATGTTACAGCCAAGGAAGGTGTGTTAAATGAATTTGAAGTCACTAAGAAGGATGTGCTTGAGGAAGAATCTTTGAGAAGTAGCAGTAGGTAAAAATTACAACCAGAGATGGAAGTATATGTTGGGGGGGGGTGGGGGGGGAGGGTTGAGATTGAAGTACTTCTGGATTTAAGCAGTAAGAATAGAGGAATCTCTGAAATGTTTTATGAATAGATGAAATCTATTACACAGATTATGGAATTGTCAGTTACTGGAATGCAGATTAGAGATGCAACAAACAGCTTAAGCAAGGTTATAAAATAGGTGATAGCGAGTTTTGTCACTTGTCACAGCTCTTTCGTTTTACCTGAACTCTGTATGAGCCTTATTACTGGAATGGATTGGACAAATGATGTAGCGACTTTATAAAATAAAATAGAGGAAACTGGGACAAGATTACCTACAGACTAACAAGGCATTAACTGTAAAAACGATGATAGAATCAGTTGTAGTTTATAAAAAGGCAAGAGAAAATGGTGAACAGTAGAGGGAAAACAACAGAGATCTAAAGAACGCAGTGTTGGAACTTAAAGCTGATACCGTACTATAGAAGGGATAAGTGAAAGACTCTCGTAACTGCGGCCAGGCACTGTTGTTGACTGAATCCATTCCGAGGGCGACCCGACTTAGTGAGTCAAGTTTACTGAAGCTGGTTCGAGATTCGGCTAATTTCAGGCCGAAATGGAAACTGCGACCGAAAGGAATATTTTTGGCCTAAACTGGCCGAAAAGGAAACCGAAATTTCTGTCGGTCCTTAATTTTAAGTAATTTCCATATCTCTGGCAAAAAGGTCAAGGTTATGCATGTATTTCGAAAATATTTTAATTTTCCAGAATGAAATTGTCACTCTGCAGCGGAGTGTGCGCTGATATGAAACTTCCTGGCAGATTAAAACTGTTTTCATTTGCCAGGAAATTTCATATCAGCGCACACTCCGCTGCAGAGTGAAAATTTCAGCCTCGAAACATCCCCCAAGCTGTGGCTAAGCCATGTCTCCGCAATATTGTTTCCTCCAGGAGTGCCAGTTCTGCAAGCTTCGCAGGAGAGCTTCTGTGAAGTCTAGAAGGTAGGGACGATGTACTGGCTGAAGTAAAGCTATGAGGACGGGTCGTAAGTTATTTAGAGCACTTGCCCGCGACATGCAAAGGTCCCGAGTTCGAGTTCTCGATCCCGCACGCGGTTTTAATCTGCCAGGAAGTTTAATTTTATTTAATTGTTCGTTGGTGTCCTATATGCTGTTTAGTATTTATTTATTTTTATACTGAAATATTCACTGGGATCATATTTTTTATTGTATTAGGTTGTTTTAAGTAAGTGTTGCTTTAAACTATAAGTACATATCCTTTTAAGTTTCGTGTCCCTCAGACTAATCATTGAGAGGTTTTATGATAGATTTGCGATTTGACTAAAATCTCTGAGGGATAGTTTATTTTAACGTTACAAAGACACCTGAGGTTGGTAGCAGACGACATCCAAGAGATTCACTGAATGTAACTCAAAAATATTATTTGCACACGTCAGTTATTTCACCGGAAATCGGTGCTCCTGGGCGTGGTATTCGTGCGCCACATGAAAATACTCGCGTCATTTTATCAATGCGCCACATACCATGAAGAATTTTCCATATGGGTAAATCAGAATAATTATGTTTCATCAAAAAGAACGAAATTTAGAATTAACAGTATCATAGAACTCCAGAATGTGAGAAATTCTGAAAATTATTGTTATTTTGGGGAAGACTGTTTTGGATGTAGGCCATGTGGCGGCTACAACGCAGCTGGTGAGGGGTCCAGACACGTGTTGTTCGGAGTCTTTTCCGACAGCACAGTGCTGAAGTGTGGAATAAGGTGACATATGTCTTCAAACTGTGATTTTCATTTGGCCCGACCAGCTGGACAAATCAAGCAAACCATGATATAATGTCAAGAATGGCGAGGAACTGAGCGGTAGTATATTATCCCCTAGAGAGCCATATAGTAAACTGTGATTTCGAAAAGATTTTCGTAGTTAACAGGGCCGCTAAGCGTTATAATACGTCTCGCGAAATGGCCACAACGAGAAAACTGCTGAAATTAGAGCTACGCCATTTGCAAGTGGAACAGAGAAGGGGAATCAGTTAGTGGTGTCGGAAGTAACCTCCACCACACACTCTCACGTGGCTGTAGATGTACCGGTAAAAATTACTTTGACTTTCGAAATGGTTCAAATGGCTCTGAGCACTATGGGACTAAACTGCTGTGGTCGTAAGTCCCCTAGAACTTAGAACTACGTAAACCTAACTAACCTAAGGACATCACACACATCCATGCCCGAGGCAGGATTCGACCCTGCGACCGTAGCGGTCGTGCGGTTCCAGACTGTAGCGCCTTTAACCGCTCGGCCACTCCGGCCGGCTGACTTTCGAAGTTCTCCATTACATCTAGTCATTCTAGTTCCTGTGTTTTTAAAATCTGTCTGCTAAAATTTCGTTACCTTTGATAATTATGTCCTTTTCCTGATAATGAGCACTGTGCTGCAAAGTTGATTGTAAACAAGTTAAGTACGGAACGATACTCTCAGTTATTATTTCTTATTCTTGAATATGAAAGTGTCTGACAAAGAACAATGGTACAATCCGTTAAAATGTATAGTTTGTTTTTAGAAAAGAAGAATAGATGTTGACTTTAATGTTTATTTAAGTAATAGCGAATGGAGGAGAGTCACGGGGAATTCACAAAACATAGTGTTTATTCCACAGAAAAACAGTTATTGCGAATTTAGAAACCTTTTTGCAGTAAAATAAATGACCATTTATCCAAATACATTCGTCTCTTCGTTATTTAATAAACAGTACGAACGTTCGGTGTTATGGTACTGTTAGCAGTAACTCAAGCTTAACATTTTAGTCCGTTTTAACATTGCAACATGCAACCATGTTCATCATTAATATTATAGCCGAACCTTCCCACAATGATTTTTCCTAAACTGATAGCCGTGCTACAATATTAATATTAATAATAAATATTAATAATTATTCTAGGCCATTATTTCACTTTTGCCGTTGATGTTTTCATGTAACGCTTCTTAATCACCCAGCCCCTTGTGCTAGAAATTATCTCCATAAATTGAAGTCATGTTGTATATTTAACCTTTTAAAAGCGAATATAATATCACTGGAATGCGGAAACTGACAATGAAAAGTACTTTCCACGTCATCAATGATAAATCTTTTGGTCATCAGCATGATAGATGAAAAATATGGCGGGTCATTGCATCTTTATTCACGGCACCTTTCTTGGCCAATAGTAATTTCTTGTTCCCTATTCCGAAACTCTCTTGTCCACTCAATATTCGTCACAGAATTTTTTTCAGTTACCATATGCTTTTGAGCAAGACTGTTGTATTCTATACATGAATATCAGGAAACCAAAAATTATGATTTAAATAATGAAGCATCGGTAACGTATTTTTCCATACTTAACCCGATGAATTCCGAGAACTTATTATCAAGTGAAAATATTACTTGGGTATTTTATGCGATGTTTGGATTTCTATTTGCCTTTTCGTAGTTTTGCTGTAATCGTTAAGTCGGACCAAATAAATCTTAAGGTTTTTCATGTGCTTAGGTTAGAAAATCGTATTTTTTTCTGCCTACTTATAGGTATTGTGCCTCCTTCATTATGCAGAAATCCACACGCATGGAGGCCATCAGTCACGCTGTTTTTATATGTAGAATCAAAATCTACTACAAATGTAGTACGATAGTATGGTTCCCTAGTGAGTTTGGATGAAGTCAGAGTGTTACGTTTTCCGTGGATTTTGTTAGTCACATCAGCTTTTCACTTGTAACTTCTGTTTTACCATTACTGACTGTTTAAATTATCGGTTATGCAGTATATCCTACTATTTATTATGTTGTTACAGATCTGACCGTCTAAGTAACGTGAGGCATGCACTCTTGATAAAAGGATGCCTTGATAAGAAGAAATGATAATTTTCATAAACTGTGTAATGGAACAGCATCAAGTGTGGAACAGCTGTTACGTGCCAACTCTGAAGTTATGAAAGAGCAGTTGGAAAAGTAACACACATGCAACTAGATGTGATATACAAGGTATGTCCACAAAGTAAGTTCTGTTTGATTATATAAAACAAACGCGTACAGATAAAGAAAAAATATTTATTTTACAAAAATCACAACTGTTAAACTACTTTTCTACGTAGCTTCCGAAATTTTGTAGGCACTTGTCATAGAGTGGAACAATGTTCTGTATGCCCTCTTCGTAGAAGGTTGCTGCCTGTGTGTTCAACCATGTGGTAACATGTTCTTTCAGCTCGTCATCATCGTTGAAGTGTTGACGACCAATAACAGATTTGCGGAACTTCCATAGGAAGGATTGTGCTTAATATTCTCTTCAGTTGTGTGAACCAGTTCATCAGTAACGACAGACGGGCGTCCACTTAGTTCTTCATCGTGCACTTGATCACGTTCTTCATTGAACAGTCTGATCCGTCTTCTAACCATTGAACCACTCATATCATTTTGTCCTTAAACCCCGCAGATTTGCCGATGAATTTCCTTTGGTTTACCTTTTTTTACACTTAGAAAACGAATCATAGATTTGATTTCACGCGCGGTGGCATTTTCAATTATGAAGAAGCACTACAAAGCACGTCGACAGCAGCGATCTGAAAATCGCGTACATGTCTTCTCCTTGAGTCAGAGTAACTGCCGCGCATTTTCGGAACTGCCGCGGATTGCAATAGAAACTGAACTTAGTTTGTGGACGACCCTCGTATTTAATAAGGAAAATTCATGTGTACGGGACCGTAGTTTCCTGGAACTAACAATTCCACGCCGTTTTTTTAAACTTCCTACCCTTTTTGTTCGCCACTAGTTTCGGGGTCACAGTACCATCATCAAGCGCTCGTTTTAATTCATTTTGGGCACGTAGGCACGATCTAACATGCTGTCATTGCTGCAGTGGTGTAGCGAACGAAAAATAAAAATTAAAAAAAAAATGTGTCTGTGGAACCGTTACTTCAACGGAAATCATAAATGATCTGGATTTCTTTTGTTTAAAAGATAGGAAAAGCTGTATAGCGTCCGGATAGGTCACTCACTGCCTTCTTTTCCATTTTCGTTCACGTCCATGTGGCACGTAGTTTCAAGGAAATGTGACTTGCAGAGAAGTATTAGAGAATGGGCGGCCAGGCTGCACGCCGCGTTGGCATATCACGTCCCCGGTAGCACGAACGCCGCCGCTCTTTATGCCGTGCTAACGCTGGCGTGAGTGGCTGAGAAAGGGGCGAGGGGGAAAACCGAGCTCTAAACACCCTGTCGATTAATCTGTCTGTACGTCGTCGATATGAGAAAAACCGAGTGCAATCGAGGCTAATTGTCCACGTTACCGGCTGTCGTGTTTTTGCCGCACAGCACGCGAGCACGTTTAGCATCTGAAGGAGCGAACCGATCGTAGCTTCTGGGCAATGAAAGGCAAAAATGCATCCACGTACTGTACGACATTAACGTTTGACCTCAAAATGCTGTTGTTAAATCAAAGTGTCTTATTACAGCAACAATGCATCTATCTCGGAATATCTTAGCTCATTGTTGACATGATTTCCCTGCCATACTTGTCCATCTGGGCTAGACGGTCCGTCAATAGCGATCTAGCTGTAGATAACACGTTAACTGTAAACTGTTTTCTGTCCTTGATTCGGAATAGAAAGGTTCAAAGGCAGTTCATATATGTCTCAAAATTATTTTCAAATCTCATTTAAGATTAATACTGTTTTGTAGCAGTCGTATGTCATTAATATTTCTAGTTGAAGTAGATCAGCGCTATATTGAAAATAAAGATACTCAGAATAGCTCTAATCTTTTTAATATTTTTAGGCACTTCCCAGGGTCGTCTAAAGATATTACTTAGAAAACTTACTTTTCTCTCTATTAAATACCCAACTAGTTTTGAATTTTTCACTGCAAGAGTGATGAATAATTTTGCATACTGATTCTGGGAAAAAAAAGTGTAGAAGTTTTTGAGACGTAGTGATACAGAAGACTGCATGAGTAGATCGAGTCATTAAGAAAAGGTGCTGAATCGACCCGTGTCCTGTAAACTGCACCCAGCGAAATCTGCACCCAGTGAAATTTGCACTCAGAGAAGTTGAGGAAGAGATTACCAATCCCCCCCCGTCCCAACCCCACGACTTGCCCAGTAGGTAAAAGAGCTGAAAGCCCTTAATGGTATGATGATGTAGTCGACAGGAGATGCTCGAATTAAAACTATAGTTCTAGATGGTATTTTTGGCCTATCGCTGCAACTACAAGAATGCGTGTTATTTCTCTCATCAGACAATTGTATACGATGACCTACCACAACAAACTCACACATAAAATAGGTAACATACCAAAACTGAAATCAAAACCAGACAGTTAACAACAATTAGGCATCTAGCATCTCAGTTTCAGAGGTTATGAAAAGATTTACATTCGAATGACTGGCAGGACATTCGACACAAGATATAAAGAACACGCCAGAGCATTTAAATACGGTACAAACCATTCAACATTCGCGGATTGTCTAAAACAAGAACACCATAGACCAAGCAATATTGAAAAGGTGTGAATATCATAAGAATCAGTAAAGACAGACACCTCCTCCCTTTCCAAGAAAATTTCCACATACTCAAAACATTATAGACCGGACTATTTGCATTTGCATATTTGGCGTCTCTTCACCGGTTATAACTAGTGACGATGCATATTTTCGCTCTACGTTTATAATATTTTTAAAATTTAGACGGGCGGTCTCTAGCTCGATCTAGTTTCGATGTCTCACAGATTGACCGCGACCTAGAACTGCGTGTAACCGCTAACCGAGAGGTCACTGCCTAGCGAAATCATTACAGAAGAGGAACAGGAACAGGCAGACCGAGTCAATGCTCTTGCGCCCGCGCCTGGTTAATCCCCTCCGCTGTCATACCGTACTCGTCGTCAACAATTAAAATAAACTACGCATGCTTTTAGTCGCACGTTAACTGTTCAAGTTTAGCTTTCTATTTACTTGTAAACAGCTGAACGTCTTTACGACGTGTAATGTGTAACGTGTTGTGCGTCATATCGCCCCAAAAAAGAAGCGTCGTTTCATGGATAGCTGACCATCATGGATCATTTACGTATGAAGGAATTGTTTTATATCGTCGAGTTCGCGAGAAAAACATTTCGTGCAAAAACAAGATTCAAATAGACCAGCACGTCAAAGCAAGTCTTCACATCGCAGGAGTACAGGAGAAAGGACCACGACAACAACTTCTGACAAAATAGGTTGCAATAGCAGGCATCTGTCCAAACGTAACCAAAACAGTAAGTTTAACATGGATCTATGTGAAGCCTTCATTGCAAATAATATTCCTCTTCACAAACTTACAAACCCTATCCTCAAAGGCTTGCTGGGCAGATTTTGCTGAAATCAAAATATACCAGATGAATCAAAATTGCGTAAAAATTACGTACCGACAATTTTCGTAAACGTTCTGGAAGAAATACGCAATGAACTCAAGGACAGCATTCTCTGGATTTCAGTTGACGAAAGTACAGTCACTTGTGGCCGTTACATTACAAATTTAATTGTTGGTACTTTAAAAGAAGAGCCTTCGTCTTCCTATTTAGCGGCCTGCAAAGGACTTGAAAAAGTAAATCATTCTACGATCGCCAGATTTCTGAATGAGAGTATTAGAAAAATATTTCCAGAATCTTCTGTAGGTGATAGGGTGTTTATTACAGATGCTGCTCCCTACATGGTCAAAACAGGGAAAGCCCAACGAGTATTTTATCCCAATTTGATTCCATATGAAGTGCTTTCCTCATGGAGTTCATCGCCTTGCTGGTACGTTCCACGTTTGTGAATGTAAATAATCTGCTTTCATCTCAAAAAAGTGTTTCTAAAGGCTCATCCTCGCCTCAAGACCTACAAAGAAAAACTAACAAATGTGCCTTTACCTCCCGAACCAGTGGTAACTCGTTGGGTTAGGTGGGTCGAAGCTGTGTTGTTTTACGATGGAAATTTCGAGGTCATTGGAGGGGTAGTAAACATTTTCTATAGTGCAGAGTTTTCGGCAGTTTGCCAGTGCAAGGAAGCTTTTAATGATTCCGGTATTAAAAAAGACATTGCTGTGATTAGCACTCATTTTTCCCATATGCCAGCAAGTATTAAAGTGCTTGAAACTCGAAGTTTGGCATTGAATGAATCTATTCAGTTAATGAATAAAATTATTCTAGTAAACTCCTCATTGCTGGAGGATTTCCCGAGGAAACTTAATGAAAAGTTTGAAAACATTTTAAGCAATAATCCAGGCATTGAATCCTTGTGCCAAATTAATAGTTTTATTAATGGGACGAGTGAACTTTTATCATAAACAGTAAGTGCCAACTGGTACCCAAATTCAAATACTCCCCAGTTACCTCTGTTGATGTAGAAAGGTCGTTATAAAAATGTTGTGAGTGATCGGCAACACAATGTTAGCACCAAACATTTGGAACAGTACTTGGTCGTGTATGTTTACAATAGTAGAAAAATGTAGAATAATTTGTAAATGATGCTTTGGTCCAATGGTATTAATCAAAAGTTAATGCCGTTCAAAAAAAATTTATGATTGTACGTTGTTTTTTTAAATAAAATATTACGGAGTTTTTGAGCGTGCTCCTCTACTTGCGATATATCTCGAAGTTGGTCCTGTACATAACGATTGTTTCGCTGCGACTCACTTGCATCGCATTCACTTGTTACCGACAACAATAGTAAAGAATGAACATTTCTTAAAACACGGTATGGGTCACCATTTTGGAAATTTTTAGAAAATAATCCCAGAAAGGCCCCTTCCTAACTACTGCCAGAAAGTGGTCAGAAAATGATATCAGCGTTCTTAATGTACCGATTTTTCGCGTGACCGGCGCCCTTTCTCATAATTGATATGCACAGGCTTGACGTTGAGGTATAATGCATACAGTAACTACCATGTCTTTTTATTATTTGATCTTGCATATTTCGATACTTTTCATGCATTTTAAGCACTTTTCATGCGTATTTGCATGTATATTTTAAGGTTTTATGATGCATCTAATCTGGTCTCTAGAAATCATTAACAAAAAATAAACAGTTGCTTAATAACCAAATAAATATTGGAAACAAGACTCTATATAAAATAATTGATGAAATTATATGAAAAAGAAAAGAGCCTTTTCCATCCTTCACACGCTTCCACCCAACCCTCCTTCCTCTCGCCATTTCATTTCACTTCTTACTCCAACTCATACTTTATCACACTACTATACATTTATGTCCACTCACCATGAGTTCTCCCTCCTCCACCCCAGAAAAGAAAAAATACTCCATTACTATCCTTCCCTACTCTTACATTGTATATAAATACACAGCAACTAATTAAATAGAATTAAACAAATACAATAATCTAAAAAAAGTTTATATATCAAAGACAAACTAGTGGGATGGTCATGTTGGCAACACTACAAAACACAAACCACAACACATACATAGAAGTACAAAAACAAACACAAAAGAGTGGTGCGCGAAAAAGAATGATGTGAAAAGCATAAGAAATGCGTAGTGCCGCAGAACAACTAAAAATTATACCACAACTATCACTGTCTACAGAACTTCGAAGATATGCTAGCAGACGGCATTTCCCGATGTATGGGAGAAATCAAGCGAATATCACCGTAAGGACAAAGCAACATATTGTTAACGAACTGTATTTCGATTTTAAAGCAAATCAAAATGTAAATAACTTAATTACAGATCACTGATGATATTTTACCACAATAAAGCGAAACGCGTCTGGCGAGGGGAAAAAAAACACGCATTTTTGTAGTTGCAACGACAGGACAAAAATACTCTCAAGAATTGTAAAGTAACTACGGACAATACGACCACACAAATGAAGAAAGACTGTAATGCCTAAATTTGTACAATCGGAAATGATTATTCACATGCTTTAATTTTCCATCGGGCCTAATAATAATTTTTTTCTCTTACGACCAGATCAGAAAATACAACGCAAACATTAAAACCGAATTACAATTACGGACGTTAAAAGTCGTACCTCTTCTTCTCCACATCGCACACTTTAAAATAAAAGAAATGACATATAGCTGAGGATCAGCATAAGGTACCTGTAATAATCATTTTATCTTAATACTCCTCCAGTGGTCCGCGTTTGCATGAAAACAACCATATGGAATTGTGGGTCCACTCTGATGCAAAACACTTTTGTTTGTGGCTATAGTGGAGGGGAAAAACGTAATAAATGAAAACAAAACAATTTGGAACAACACACTCTTTACAGCTCTAACAGAACTGATACATGATAGAGAACAGGAACCACACACACACACACACACACACACACACACAAACGTAATCGCTACCCCACTACACACACATAGACATAAATTACAGACAGAAGTCGTCAGCACTCCCGCTACAATTTTCGAATCCTTCTCGCAATATGCGATACATTAACACTACACACACGGACTATAAGCCGACCAACGAAGGTGAGAACATCACAAATTACATAACAACCTAGCGCACATCAAAACTGTATCTACAACACTACCGCACTCCCCCTACAGTATAACGCTGACATATATAAGTTCACTTTGTCGTATTTGTCAATAACAGTCACTCATACAGTTGTAGAGGACATGCTGTATCC
Organism: Schistocerca piceifrons; assembly: GCF_021461385.2. Taxonomy (NCBI): domain Eukaryota; kingdom Metazoa; phylum Arthropoda; class Insecta; order Orthoptera; family Acrididae; genus Schistocerca; species Schistocerca piceifrons. The sequence continues at coordinate 129,117,643 of NC_060139.1, read as the reverse complement.
CTAAGAAACGCAAGAAAAACACACTCATCAAAGTAGAAATTCCATCTTCAGAAGAAAATGAACCAAGGCACTCTTGCACCCCTTGCCAGGAATTTTTCACATATACAAATTCAGCTGTTGAATATTGTGCATCCGACAGTGAAAAGGTGCAAGTTTTAATTATTATTCCAGAGAAATTTTCAAAGAAAACGATTTTGAACCACATTCCATAGTTATTAAAGTACGTGGTAGATAAATCAAGAAATGTGAGGTCTGTAAAAGGAGTCTTTGGAAGACCAGATGCCTATTACGGTCATCCTGTAGAAGCAGCTCAAGTTCAAAAAGTGCAGTCATTTTATCTGGAAGATAGAAAGGACTGTTCTCGCCAGAGTGCCAACAAAAAAGACACTATAACAGTAATAGTCGAAGGTCAAAAAGTTGTGAAAGAGAAGAGGTACATGACTCGCAGTATTAAAAAAACTTTTGCAATTTATAAGAGAAATTATACAACTTCACATACCGGAAGATCAAAATTTTATGCACTACGACCTAAGTGGGTAGATCAACACCCACTTGGAGATGTCTGTTTATGTGTGTACTGCGCAAATTTTGAACATTGTGTGGTAATTTTGAAGTATTTACTGGAGTACGTGACGTATGACACCTTGGTTGGAGTGTGAAGTCATTTGTAGTCTGAGACGTAAAGCGAGAGACTTGTTTGTTTCAAGAATGTGGTGACTACCCTGGAAATGGAGGACTGTCTTCACAGACACTGGGCCTGGAAGACGTAGCAAATAACTCTACAGAAATTACATATGCGACATGGGAGGAAAATAAGCTAATTAGGAAAACTGTTGCCTTTGACAGTTTCATTGATGAACTTGGTAAATGGTCAGTGAAAGTAGTAACACACCAGAATCTGAAGAAATTGCAACAGCAACACATTGCAGAAGTGAAAGCGTGTGTACAGGCTGAAGAAATATGTTTAGTGCTTCACTGTGATTTTGCTGAGAACTGGTCTGTAATTCTCCCACAAGAAGTGCAAGTGTATCATTGGGGTAATGACCAGGTTTCAATTTTTACAGGAGTGACATATTTTCAAAACAAGATCACAAGTTTTTCAGTTATAAGTGATGACACAGGACGCGGCTCAGCACATGCTTTGCTAGCAATGTCCAAAATTCTTCAATTGCAAACAGCGGCACAGAAGACCATCATTATTAATGATGGTGCTCCTAGTCATTTTAAAAATCGTTACCAGCTGTTTGAATTGACTAAGTCGCTTGTGCCAAGTGACTGGGTATACGAGTACAGTGCTACTTGTCACGGGAAGGGGCCTTGTGACGGTGTAGGAGGCCTGCTGAAGCACCATACTACAAAACATAATCTTTCCAGACGAAATACAGCTGAGATTCAGAATGCTGAGGATTTTACGAGAGCCGAGAAATCCTACACATCCACAGCCCTCATTCTTTTGTCCAAAGAGGAAATCGAAGAATTCCGTGAGAAGAAAAAGAACAATGGTCCAAACAAACTACTCTTAACAAAGGAATTCAGAAGACATATTTTTGGACTCAAAGTGAGGGGCGAACTGATATTGCACACTCCAAAGAGCAAGAAAGAAAAAATTTCTTTCGGTCGGTCAACACTTCAGAAACAGCAGGATAATATTCAGATTCACAATCTGAGAAGGGGGATGTTTGTGGCGTGTATGTATGACTGTGATTGGTGGATTGCAGAGGCTATAGAATCCAATTATGAGTTAAACGAAATTGTAGTGAACTTTATGCTATTACACGGACCAGCTGCTGGATACAGGTTTCCAACTGAAGGACAGCAACAACGCCATCAGTGCAAAATTCCTGTTCACAGTGTTTTGAAGATTGTAAGTGCTCCAGTTCCTATTGTCTCAACCGGAAGGCATCACTCTCTATCAAAGGATGATACTGAAGCAGTGGAGCATATTTTTAGTTCATTGACTGGCTAATTTCAGTACAAAACAGCGTGCACAGAAATTGTATAAACTGAAACCTTCAAGTCTTTTTGCCCCTTTCACATAAATTTTGAACCATTTAAAATGTTGAAAAAATGAGTCTGTTACTCATCTTTCAAAACCAAAATTATGTTAAATAAGGCCAGGTTTTGATATTTATCAGACTGTTAGGTGTTAATGTGGCAATAAACAGGTTATGCATGGCAAAAATTTCAGTTGTTTATAAAAGCTTTTCAATCTAAAAGTGGAAATTTCTTTTCTATAAATTATTTAAAAACTTCAGAACGCTATAGTAAGAGACCATTGACAGATAAGTCCAAAGGGAGGATTTCTTTGTAATCATAAGCAATTATCTTTTAAATAAAAAAACCCAACAAAATATCTATAACTGTTCCAGAGATACAGCATATTAATTATTTTTCCAAAATCCGCATTTTCAATTTGGTATCCGCAATGTCATCTTTGGAGGGCTGTATCTCGGAGCAGAATTTTTTTTTTTTTTTTTTTTTTTTTTTGAGGAAAAGAACTATGGTATGAAGATTAGCATCTCCAAAACGAAAGTAATGTCAGTGGGAAAGAAATATAAACGGATTGAGTGCCAAATAGGAGGAACAAAGTTAGAACAGGTGGACAGTTTCAAGTACTTAGGATGCATATTCTCACAGGATGGCAACATAGTGAAAGAACTGGAAGCGAGGTGTAGCAAAGCTAATGTAGTGAGTGCTCAGCTACGATCTACTCTCTTCTGCAAGAAGGAAGTCAGTACCAAGACTAAATTATCTGTGCACCGTTCAATCTTCTGGCCAACTTTGTTGTATGGGAGCGAAAGCTAGGTGGATTCAGGTTACCTTATCAATAAGGTTGAGGTTACGGATATGAAAGTAGCTCGGATGATTGCAGGTACTAGTAGATGGGAACAATGGCAGGAGGGTGTCCACAATGAGGAAATCAAAGAAGAACTGGGAATGAACTCTATAGATGTAGCAGTCAGGGCGAACAGGCTTAGATGGTGGGGTCATGTTACACGCATGGGAGAAGCAAGGTTACCCAAGAGACTCATGGGTTCACCAGTAGAGGGTAGGGGAAGTCGGGGCAGGCCAAGGAGAAGGTACCTGGATTCGGTTAATGATTTTGAAGTAATAGGTTTAAGATCAGAAGAGGCACCAATGTTAGCACTGAATAGGGGATCATGGAGGAATTTTATAGGGGCTATGCTCCAGACTGAACGCTGAAAGGCATAATCAGTCTTAAATGATGATGATGGTTATGATGAGGAAAGAAAATAAGTACTTGCTCCTTACTTAGTCCTTCATTTTAACGTAAGCTAAGTTCAATAACATCCGAGACTGTGAAGGTAAGACTTTTTCCTATCCTGCCTGAATTGATGTGGACTATGCCTTGAGGTCACTATTAACATTGTCCGCAAGGTCATTAATATGCGACACTAACAACAGGGATCCCAACACACTTCCCTGAGGCATACTGAAGTTACTCATACATCTAGTGATGACTCTCCAGCCAAAATACCCAGAAAAAACCTCAATTTCGCTTGATACCCCAGACGATCTCACTTTTCATAATAAGTGTAAATGTGGTACTGAATCAAATACTTCTCGTAAATCGAGAAATACCGCATCTACTTAACGGCTTCGTTACATAGTTTTCAGTATGTCATATGAAAAAGCTGCGAGCTGGGTTCCTCGTGGTCGATATTTTGGAAATCCATGCTGTATGGAATGAAGGAGGTCATTCTCTTCAAGATACTTCATTATATTTTAGCTCAGAGTATGTTATAAGATTCTACAACAAATAGATCTCAAATAAATTCTGCGTTACCTTTGTGTTTCAGTTCTGATGCTCTTCTTGTAGATGGGTGTGACTTGTAGTTCTGCCAACCACTGGGCACCATTTTTTGTTCCAGGGATCTACTCGTATGATAGATTATGGCTAAAAGAGGGACAAGGGTTGGGTTGTTTGTGGAAGGAGACCAGACAGCGAGGTCATCGGTCTCATCGGATAAGGGAAGGATGGAGAAGGAAGTCGGCCGTGTCCTTTTCAAAGGAACCATCGCGGTATTTGCCTGGAGTGATTTAGGGAAATCACGGAAAACCTAAATCAGGATTACCGGACGCGGGATTGAACCGTCGTCCTCCAGAATGCGAGTCCAATGTCTAACCACTGCGCCACCTCGCTCGGTAAAAAGAGGGCAAATAACAACTCTAAGCACTATGGGAGATCATCTGAGATCATCAGTCCCCTAGACATAGAACTACGTAAACCTAACTAACCTAAGGACATCACACACATCCAAGCCCGAGGCAGGAATCGAAGCTGCTATAGTACCAGCAGCGCGGTTACGGACTGAAGCTCCTAGAACCGCTCGGCCACAGCGGCCGCCAAAAGAGGGACAAATCAGACGGATATCAGCTACAGAATCTTTGATTTTGTTAAATTTTGGCTGTTTCAGGTATTTTTCAACACCACTTATGCTAATATTTGTATCCTCCTTGCGGCGATGCGAGAATTATGTAGGACAATACAGTTGGATAATTGTTCGTATCATTGTCGTTATTACTAAATGGAAAGTACATGATCATTACAAAATTATGTACTAAGTAAGATTAAAAAAGAAATGAGTATTTCTCATAATTTACGCACCATCATAATTTAGGTAGTAAAAAAGCAAACTTTTGAGCTAACACTAAAAAACGAGTTTCCTTATAAGATGAGAATATGCATCGTAAAAGAAGAAAAAGCAAGATATAAACGTTAAAACAAGTAGACCCACTGCCATATACGTATTTAAGAGGGAATATCTTAGAACTTTATGTAGACAGCTGGCGGTGCTCTTGCTCTTCTTCCGGCCACAGGATAATTTTGTTTACGCTGATCATCTGCATGGCGGCGCTGGCGCAGCTCGGACAGGGATGCGCAGAAGTCAGCTGCAATCGTACAGAGCGAGTGAGCGACGATTCGGGGTGCAGGATATTGTGACGAAGTGACCATATAGTTTCCGGGTATACTGGGTACAAATTTCACAGATTTATTATGGGGTGCAAGTTTCACTGGGTGTGGTTTTCGTATAATCGAATCGAATCTGGGAGAAAATAATTTTTGCGTGAAACTCGAAGAGAAGGGATAGCATGGACGGTGATATCATGAGACATCAAGGAACAGTAAATACGCTAGTGAATAGACTAGCGTGGATAGTTGCACCAAAAAAGGGCGTCCAGGTTGATGTGGTAATCCTTGACTTACGGAAGGCATTCGATACTTCATAAATTTAGACAACATTGTCTGTGGAGCGCAGCAATCTGGTGCTATACTTTGGTTAAAACAACAGCCGAGATCGCAATAACATTTGTTTATTAAACTGGCTTCAGCCTATGTTAAATCCATCTCAGTGTTTTTGGGCCCCCTATGCCTCGTTGTGGTGGCTCCTAGGGTTTTTCCGTGATATCAAGATCGTACACTCTAGGTACCATAGCCCAAGAGAGTGTTACAACGCCTTTACTGTTTACGATAAATGTAAGTTACATGATGTACTGGATAACATCAGTGGTTCCATGAGGCTGTTTACAGATAATACTGTTGTCTATTCTAAGATTGCAAAGCTGGAAGACTATAGCGAAATACAAGAATCCCAGCAGATCACCGATGAACGTAAGTTTTCCTAATGTTTATGAATCGTGTAACTGAGCCAGGACGTCCACAATAAAACTCTGCCCGAACGGGCGTTGGTAGGCTCAACGGTTCCGACCGGCCGCCGTGTCATCCTCGGCCCGCTGGTGTCACTAGATGGGGGTATGGAGGGGCATGTGGTCAGCACACCGCTCTCCCGGCCGTTTGTCAGTTTAAGAGACCGGAGCCGCTACTTCTCAATCAAGTAGCTCCTCAGTTTGCCTCACAAGGGCTGAGTGCACCCCGCTTGCCAACAGCGCTCAGCAGACCGGATGGTTACCCATCCAAGTGCTAGCCGAGCCCGACAGCGCTTAACTTCAGTGATCCGGCGGGAACCGGATTTTACGATTCCGGCAAGGCCGTTGGCACGTTCACAATGAACATAGATAAATCTAACGTGATTCGCACAAACAGGCGAATAGTTCCTCTATTGTTAGATTACACTGTCGGGAACAAATAAATGCAAATTGTAACTGCCGTAAAATAGCTAGCGATAATCAACAGTTGTAATATAATGTGGAAGACAACACAAAATAAATACGGAGTGGGAAAGGCAGGAGTGGATTCACTGGGAGAATCTTAGCAAAACTTTTAGTCCACGAAAGAAGTAGCTTACATAACACTCGTGTGACCGATTCTCGTATACTGTTCATTATTTTCGGAACTTAACGAAATAAGGTTAATTGAAAATGTGCAACGAAGAGCGGCGGGTTAGCTTCACCGCGTGAGCTTGCGAAGCGCCTATCGTGAATGGCAAGAGGGTAAGGAGGCAAAGATAGCGGTACAAGAAGTACCCTCCACCACACACCGTAACATAGCTACCACCACCACCACCACCACCACCACCACCACCACAACAACAACAACAACTGTTTCTACTGGTATTTCCTGCTTGATAGTCAAAGAGAATCGGATTCTGTAAAGTATCGAATTGAAATTGAGTACACTAATGTCGTTCGCATATGAGATATTATGAAAAAATGAAACTGAGCGACAGTCTACCCGGATAGCTGTGCGTATTAAGCCGCCGCTACAGGTATGTGCGCCAGCACCTGATCCGCCCGCCGTATGACCCACGAGTACCGGTGGGGCTGCTAGCGGGACGTGCTTTTTAGGCGGTTCTTCACAGCCCCCTAGATTGGCTGGTGCACGATTCGCAAACATTTAGAAAACTTTAGTTCAGTTTCATATGAACGGCACTGCACGCAGATATTTAGGGTACACTTACTGTGTCCCAGGTGGTAACGCTGTGGCGAAAAGGAGGACATCCGGCCATCACTTACATTAACCAACCCAAATTCGTTCATAACCGCGCCTAATCCTCGCCGATGCGCCACAGAAGCACAATAAAAAGAAGAATGAAGCAGACAGATAAAATACTACTGGACGTGAAAAATTATTATTCGCTGAAGCTGATCTCGCTTTTCAATAAAATTCACCATATGTCTTCCTGTGTCATCAAAAACGTTATCCTGGAATTCCTAGTAATTTACTCGCGGTCAACAGTTTAGGCTTCAAGACTGCTCTCTGACTAACACGAGTGGGTAAATCCCAGTGGGAAGAAAGAAGAAAGTGTAAGTAGGCTGTTTATGTTTTCTCTATCTAAGTAGGCTGTTTATGTTTTCTTATTGGCAACGTTACGTAGCGCTCAATATGAAAATCACTGGCTGTGCTGTGTGCAGCCTGTGGCTAGTTTGCATTGTTGTCTGCCATTGTAGTGTTGGGCAGCGGCAGCTGGATGTGAACAGCGCGTAGCGTTGCGCAGTTGGAGGTGAGCCGCCAGCAGTGGTGGATGTGGGGAGAGAGATGGCGGAGTTTTGTAATTTTTCATGAACCGGTATATTTATATATGATGATATCAAGGTAAATACATTGTTTGTTCTCTATTAATATCTTTCATTTGCTAACTATCCCTATCAGTAGTTAGTGCCTTCAGTAGTTTGAATCTTTTATTTAGCTGGCAGTAGTGGCGCTCGCTGTATTGCAGTAGCTTGAGCAGCGAAGATTTTGTGAGGTAAGTGATTTGTGAAAGGTATAGTTTAATGCTAGTCAGGGCCATTCTTTTGTAGGGAATTTTGAAAGTCAGATTGCGTTGCGCTAACAAAATATTGTGTGTCAGTTTAAGCACAGTCATGTATAATTGTTCAAAGGGGACGTTTATGTAAGAATTGTTCAAAAGGGGACGTTTCATATGTCGACCCTTAGCCTAGGATACCTCACTGGAATCTTCTGATTTTTTCTTGTAGTTTGTGTATTTAGTGTAGCTTTTGTTTATTGCTAGCGCGTAATTGTAGAGAGAATTTCCTTTGTAGTTGCAGTCTTTCATTGTTGTATAGTAAAACAGTTGTGGCATGCATGTAGATTTGCACCAAGTATTTCGCAGCTGCGATTGCAATTAACTAGATATTATTTTCAGTGCTATGTTAATGTGTTCTTTTATTTTTGATCTTCAAATTGTGTTTTTCTGTGTTGTCGTGTGAAATACTGTGACAATAATGGCGTGTGAAAAACGTAACACTAGGCTCCAAACTAAACTGAGAAATAATAGTGATGACGAGCGTAGCTTATCAGCGCCGCCGAGTAATGAATTTACTAATGTTCAAAGTAGTAATTTGGTAACTGTGCACAGGGAAATGGAGCGGGCGTCAAACAATGGCGTGGACAGTGAAACAATTAGTGAAGAGGGAAGTATTATCGATCGACCGGTCGGCAATAGCTCGCCTCAGGGAGCCGAAATGACACGACACGATCTCGCAAATACTGTAGATTCAGGTTTTGGATCCTCACCGTTTTCTCAAATAAGTCAAGACACATTTTCTGCTTGTCAAAATGTGAATGTTTCCGGTGTAAATTCACTGCCGAAAAGCACTGAGGAACATGTTTCAGACACCAATGCATTGTTATTACAATTAATACAACAAATGGGACAGACACAGCAAAAGCTTCAAAAGTTAGACACAGTGGAACAAAATCTTAAAAAGTTAGACACAATGGAACAACACCAGAGACAAACACAGCAACAGTTAGACACAGTGGAACAAAATCTCAAAAAGTTAGACACATTGGAACAAAATCTTCAAAAGTTAGACACTACACTTGAACAAACACGTGAAGATTTAACCACTGAGTTACATAACATTGAATCGAAATGTCAAAAAGTCTGTAATGACGTAAAAACACAAATTTGTGAGCATTTTCAACCTATTTTTTCGCGGCATGAAAATGCATTACAGAATCACGAAGCAGCCATAAAAGAACTGCAAGCCATTGTTCATGAAAATCATGAGACCTTGTGGGCTAAAATTGACTCAGTTGCATCTACCGATTCGGTTACGCAACTTGCAAAAACTCAGGAAAACTTAAAGGACACAGTAGATACTCTGAAACTTGGTTCAGAAAAACACACTGAGGAACTGTGTTCACTATCGGAGAAAGTAGCCGAACTTTCGGATCAGGTCACTAACTTATCTACAAAGGTAGATGATGATCTGAATGACACAAGACCTGTAGCCTTCACTGACACTGAAGAGTGCGAACAAATTAGGAAATTCAAACAAAATCAGAATCAGATTAATACGCAACACCAAAGAGAAATCCGGGAAGTACAAGATCAGCTGACACAGTTAATACAAGAATTACGTATTTCAGAGGATACTCGTGCCCCAACTTGGGAAGAGGGACTTATAAACACGGAAAAGCCGCAAAATAATAACACAGGGCATTTCGGAAGTTATGAAAGAAATTGGCAATGTGCACCGAATTTTGAGATGGAACGGCCGACACGACCTAACAATGACCGATATGCGACTCGCCGACATGATGATTTTGACTATAAGCTGTTCATTACTACACGTAAATTCAAAACGTTTAAGAATTCTGCCAACGACATTCATCCACAAGCGTGGCTCCATCAATTCTCTCATTGTTTCCCTCCCAACTGGTCATTGGAGCACAGGTTAGAATTTATGTGTGGCTACTTAGAGAATGAACCAGCTGTAAGAATGCGATCGGTCATTCACGATTGCCACAGTGAAGGAGAATTTTACCATGCCTTCCTCTCAGCATATTGGTCTCAAGCCACACAAGACCGGGTAAAACATGGTATCATAATGATGAAACATTTCGAACAATCTGAATTTTCCAGTCTTGTGAAATATTTTGAAGACATGTTGCACAAGAATCAATACCTGTCAAACCCATACAGCCCCTCAGAACTCATCCGCATTTGCTTAATCAAACTGCCTAAACATTTACGACATATTATTTTAGCAGGACGTTGCAAAGACGACATTGAAGCTTTTCAGGGACTGTTACAAGAATTAGAAATTGACACTGACAATCGCGGAACGCGAAACCAGGAACACAACAATTACAGGTCACATCCGTCGCAAATCCGCGATGAAAGAAGTAATAACTGGACACGACAAGGCTATTCTCACAACACAAATCGTGACCAAAATAGACACCACCCGTATGACAACCGTTGGCAGAGTAGTAATAACTACAGGGAAAGATCACCTCTCCGTGGTAATGACTATCACAGAGACAATCAGAGAAACAGACAATATGGGAACCAAAATAAATATTATCAGGGGAGACAGAATAACTTTAGACGCAACGGTCCAGCGCGCAGTTTCGATTCAGGGAGAAATTCTCCACCACGTGACCGACAAGAAAGAAACTATGGCATCTACCGACATGACGACAGACGATATGATCGTAACGACAGACCTGAATTGCATCAGAACTGGCGGGATTTAAACAGGGCAGGGCCCTCTCGAGGAGGTGAATTTGTAGAAGTTAGGTCTCCAAATCCCAATAACGACGCGCGCCAACAAAGAGACAATAGGCAATGACTCACACCGCTGGCAGCCACAAAACATACTTATGAAACTGACGACGCAGCTGCCGTAGCTAGTAATTACGTAAAAATGGAAGACATTAGGGACATCTTACTCCAGGAACACGACATAAAACATAACAATATTGCATATCCTGTGATTCACATTACAGTAAATGATGTAAAATTTACGGCAGTACTTGACTCTGGCAGTCCCATTTCAGTAATTAGTGAAACAGCCTTTAGCAAATGCAACAAATCGAACGATTGTCCCACACTTCCGTTACGTAAGATTAAATTACAAGGTGCAATCTTTGGAAAAAGTGTAGATGTACGCCAACAAACCAACTTAGAATTCTATTGTCAAAGCCACAGCTTCTCTATGAGCTTTCTCATTGTTCCATTATTGTCGACGGAAATTATATTGGGAGTAGACTTTTTGAATGAATACAAAGCAATCTTAAACTTTCACGATGCTGAAATAGGTTTAGAGAAGGAAGGTAAGTCAATAGCTTTGAAATTTGAAGATTGGCTCTCAAACCATGACGAAGAAATCAATCGGCTTTACCTTCTGTTGGACAACAATTCGGAATTTTCTACGGAACTAGACACTAACAATCACTCTGCAAGAACTGACAGGGATGATATCGACGGCATATTTGAAATTAATGAGTTAATTCAGAATAAAATTCAAACAATTGAGAATTGTAATGACACTGATAGGCAGGACCTTTTTGAGATTTTACAAGAACATTCCACAGTTTTTACTCACAAAACAGGAACAATCAAGGGATTTCAATACCAATTTCGTGTTCGTGAGCATGCTAAATTTTGTGTTAGACCATACGTAATTCCGGCGCATTATAGGGACCGTGTTAGAACAGAAATACAATCTATGCTTGACGAGGGCATTATTGAGCCTGCAGTAAGCTCATACAACAATCCGTTACATGTTGTTGAGAAGAAAAATGGATCGATCAGGCTTGTCTTAGATTCGAGACAAATCAATACTATCATTATTCCTGAAACAGACAGGCCGCAGACGATGGAAGAACTTCTTCAAAATTTTAATGGTGTAAAAGTGTTGTCTTCCATTGATCTCAGATCCAGCTTTTATCAGATCGAACTTCATCCAGAATGTAGAAAATACACAGCTTTCCTTTGTTTCGGCGTTTGTTATCAGTTTCGGAAACTTCCCTTTGGTTTGAACATTTCTTCAGCAGCATTCATTCGCGGGCTAAATTCGATATTACCTGAGTTCTTAAAACGTCACATCACCTTATATGTGGACGATATTCTAATAGCAGAAGCTTCATGGGAACTACATAATCGCATCCTCAACAGTTTGTTACGTATTTTTGCAGAATCTGGAATTACAGTTAACTTGGAAAAGTCTGAATTCGGTAGGACAAAGGTGAAGTTTTTGGGACATATTATTTCTTCTGAAGGCATTCAGCCGGATCCTGAAAAGTTAGAAGCAATCAGAGCCATTCCAGTTCCATCCACAAAAAGACAAGTCCGCAGTTTTCTAGGTCTCGTAAATTTTTACCGTCGTTTTCTGAATATGCAAATTCTTGTTACACCAAAACTTTGTTCTCTCACTGGAAAAAATACTATTTGGAACTGGGACGAACAAGCACAATTGGAATTCAATTCTTTGAAAGAAGCGTTACTTCACGCGCCAATCTTAGCTCATCCAGATCTGTCACAAGATTTCTGCCTTAGCACGGATTCTTCTAAAGTCGGTCTTGGTGCCCATTTATTTCAAGAAGCCACAGAAAATGACACTACTGTTCAGAAAACCATTGCTTTTGCTAGCCGAGTGCTAACAAAATCTGAAAAAAATTATTCCGTTACTGAATTAGAAGCTTTAGCTATCGTTTGGGCATTTAACAAATTCCGTTTCTTTCTTTCTGGTAAGCACGTAAAAGTATACAGTGATCATCGTGCATTACAATTTCTTATGTCTTCAAAATTAAATCATGACAGGTTAAAACGTTGGGCATTGTTTCTGCAAGAATTCCGCTTCACAATAGTCTACGTTCCCGGCAAGGAGAACATTGTTGCGGACGCACTGTCACGCGCACCGGCTGGGCTTGAGGAAAGTACCACAGAAGGCAACCTCGAGAAAAATTTCAGTATTCTTTACATTCAGAAAGTCGCCTTTGAAAACTTCATCACCACATCTTTAAAGGACATTGCTCATGAACAAGATAAAGATCCGATTTGGAAAGACATCAAGAGCAAATGGCATGAAAAGACACACACACAGATTCGGCATTATTACCTGGTTAGAAACAACATACTCTTCAAACGCTGCACTGTTGATGACAAGCTATGGGTACTTTGCATTCCAAACGATTTTGTTAATAAGCTCATTTGGTACATTCATTTCAGCTACGCACATTTTGGCCCACGAAAATGTTATCATATTCTTCGAACGACTTGTTATTTTAACAATATGGAAAAGCGAATTCGAAGAGTCTTGTCTATTTGTAAACTTTGTCAAAAGGCGAAACCATCTACTGTCTCACATCGTGCTCCGTTGTTTCCCATCATTCCTTCTAAATTAAAAGAATTTGCTGCTGTTGATCTCTTGGGACCGCTTGTCAGAACATCTAATGGATTTTCGTACGTTCTAGTCGCTGTTGAACTTACTTCAAAATTTGTTTCTTTCACACCGTTACGTAAAGCCACTGGACGGTCTGTATCCAACGCCTTTGTTAAAAATTTCTTACGTGAAGTTGGCCACGTTGCTAAAGTCATTTCAGATAACGGACCGCAATTTAGATCTGCTGTTTGGTCACGCATGCTTCGCAACCATAAAATCAAACCTGTTTTTATTTCATTGTACTCACCACATTGTAACCCCTCCGAACGGATTATGAAAGAAATCAATAAGCTCTGCAGGCTTTATTGTCACAGAAAGCATCAGCATTGGGACAGATATTTACACTTATTTCAAAACGTGCTGAATGAAATGCCTCATGATTCCACTGCTTTACCACCTACTCTTGTACTGAAGAATGAAGAACCACCGAACAGAATCAGAGAGCTTGTACCTTTCCCGAATACACGTAAACTTCGACACAAAGACATAATTGATTTGGCTCTTAAAAATATAAAATCTGCAGCAGACAAAAGGAGAAAACTACACGGTAAAGCAAATGCAAAGAAATTGTATATTGGTCAGAAAGTTCTCATTAAAGCTCATTCATTGTCACATAAGAAGAAACACTTGAGTCACAAATTCTTTCTAGTTTACAATGGACCTTACAGAATCCGACGTATACCACATGATAATTGCGTTGAAGTTGAAACTCTGCGTATTAGGAAGAGTAAAGGTTTACACCACATTTCACATGTAAAACCATTTATTGAAAGATAATCTGCTTTTTAACTTTGTCTTTGTCATATAACTTTTCACTTCACATTTTTAGTATGCTTTGTCAGACTTAAGAAACTGTTAACATGCAACAATGTTTGAAGTTAAATATCCAGTCTAGAACCTAGGGAACATTTTTAAAACAGAAATTACGAATGCATTGTTATAGTGAACAGACGACACAGTGTTGTATTTGTACATTCTTGCTTGTTAGTTGCACGATTACGTAACGACTATCAGGGTTACATATATCCAGTCTAGAACCTAGGGAACATTTTTAAAACAGAAATTACGAATGCATTGTTATAGTGAACAGACGACACAGTGTTGTATTTGTACATTCTTGCTTGTTAGTTGCACGATTACGTAACGACTATCAGGGTTACATACTTAGGACACATACTGGTACTGCTAATGAGATTTTAATGCAACATTTTGGTTTATTTGAAAATACATTCTGAATTTAAAGTGCTTTCTGAGAGATACCAGATGACACAGAGGTTAGTTTATGTGACAGCTACACGATTTTTATCACGACGCTACTAATGAGTGACAATTTACAATGTTACTTTTGCGGTGTATCTGTTTTATATCTGCACAGTTTTCTGAATTCTTCTGGAAAGAAAAACATGTTTTAGTGGTAACTTTTGTGGTATAGCAACAATGAGACAGCCTTTTTCGTGGCATAACAATACGTTACTGTACAGTACTTTCTTCATCACGCCAATAAGCATAACAACTACGATATCTATACGCAAAGCATTTCACTTTTGTTTATCATGTGGTAAGTACATTGACTTCTGCAGAACTTAGCTTTCGGAGGACGATAACTACGACACTTCCACAGAGATTATCTTACAGCAAGACGCATATTTAGCGCTACAGGACACGCATTTGAGTGATTAATCTTATACTTAAAACACTTATTTTCAAAGATTTTTTAATTAGAAAGAAAGTTTTCCATGATACATTTCATTCCATTGCTGTAATTTGTAACACCTGAGGGTATAATTACATTTATCCTCAGGGGGGTACACGCTTACTTTGTGTGCCATGTGTGTGGCAACCACAAGGAACCCTAGCTAATATGGTATTTGCTTATACAACTTTACACATCGGTACCTTATTTCTCTAACACACAATTTACACAGCTATCTGATCATTTAACTGAGAGAGACAAACATTTATTTTACTGCATCAGTGACACATGCTTACGCAATTACACGGTTGGATAACTTCACACTTATGAAACTGTATTTTGTCTGTACTTTGTAAACTGTTCATATTTTTTCGGAACCATTGTGATACTATGAGAGATTTGAATGATATATTTGGTAAGGGAGCATGATTTTTAAAGTACGTTTGAGGCAGATGACACTATTGAAATGAGCAGAGAATTTTTTTTACGTTTTGAAATTATTGGAGGAAGTTACGACGATTTTAAGATTTGACTGAAGTGTTATGATGTTATTATTACGACGACGATGTGTACTATGCTGTTGAGGTATGTTTATGATAAATAAGCTGATGCTATATGAGGAATCTGATTATGCTATGTAGCTATTATGATGAAATATTGAAGACGTGTTGATGAATATGAATATGTATATGTATAATGAGGTAAGGAATAATGAGTAGTGTTTAGGGACTCTGATTTATGAAAAGGATGTTGGAAACCAAGAAACGTACTTTAAGAGTTATGAAATGTGTGTGTATATTCGTGAATGTATTACAATGCAGACGAAAATTTTTTTGGACGCTGTTATATCAATAGCATTTTGTTTCTACAGATTTGTAACGCAAATTCTTGACCTGTGAAATATTTTTATATGCGACTGTCTCTGTAGCGGAAACTGCTGTCGTAAATATTTCCGTAAGAAAGTTAACGGACCACCTACACATAATGCGTCGTGGGCACCCAGCTGTGTCAGACGCCTGGAGAAAAAGCCATTAGCGCGTGCCTTTCAGAGCACAGGAAAACACCTGGAGAACAAGCCATTAGGGTGTGCCTTTCATCGCTAATGCGACACCCTCGTTACCTGAAAACATATGATTACTCGTACTTTGTGCTAATTACTGAAATGCTTATGAATTGATGGGAAATATTCGTACATCTGCACACCTGATTATGACAAGTGTCTTCCTACGAGAGTTGAGAGAATTTCTACTAACTTACGAAATGCCACAGGACTATTGAATGATGTTTTTATGCTTTGTACATAATTGCTTATTTCATTTGATACCTGTTTTCCAGCTGTGTTGCAGCATTGCTTTTATAAAATGAAATGCATTTGCTAATGTGAACACTTTCTGTCAACAGATCTATTAAATAATTATTTTATGATCCACATTCTTTAAAAAAAGGAGCACTTGGAAAGGAAAGAACAATAAGAAGGAACTAATAACAGTAACACATAATTTTCTTTTCAAGTACTTGGTAATTTCTTTTGTAGAATAAATTGTGATGCATCACTCTAATGTTAAGATGTGACATAGGTATTAGACATGGCCATTTTAGTGTAATATTTCTTCTGCTTGCGCTATGTCATGTTTAGGTATAAGTTGCTGCTGTTTGCCAGGCATAGTGTTATTGAATTTGACTTTTGCTCATTTATGCTGCTAGCTTTGCCAATTTGCATTTTTTTGCATTGCTGTTTGTGTTGATTTGTTATGTGATGCTGCATTGCCTCGTTCCTTAGTTTAGCATCTGAGCTCAGTAGATTTAAGTTAGCTTAAGAGGGGGTAGCCTCTAAGAGAATGAGTTGCGATGAATTGGAAGAAATGCATTGAGAAAACAGGTTTAGGTAGGATTTTCTTGGAAATAAATGTTGAGTTAAGAAATGTGTGAACATATTAATACAAAAAGCATGCTTAGATAGAATTTTTTTGGTGGAAACAAAGGATGAAATAAGAGGAAAGATATATGAAGTTTTGGGTTGGACTGCAGTACCAAATGTTACACTGAAAACGAACCCTGTCCTTTCCTATTGGTGTTATCCCACTATGTGTTTGTGTACCCTTGAGTATTTGTTTTCTTCCTGTCTCTGTGTAGTTTCATAGAATTTTTTCTTCTTTTAATATTAAGCTACATTCACTATGATGAGGAATACTGTTATCCTCAAATATAATTGGCATTAATAATATGTTATTTACCTTATATATATGTTTACACATTATTTATTCTGTTTAATGCTCATGTGTAAAGTTGATGTTTCAAAAGTTATTGTGATCTTTTATGTATGTACTCATGTCATAATTCCACTGATGTATATGTTAGTTCGATTCTTTTGTAAAGCCTGTACTACAAATCTTATCTGTATTATTACGTTCTTTAATGATGTATTTTGTACCTTTGTAATTGTATTCTTATGTTATAAAATTGTAATTGTCACCAGTTCATGATATTATTAACTTGTAAGTTACATTTCACTACACACGTTTCTGTTGGTCATAGTATATGGACAATATGTGAGAAGTAGGGACTGTCAGTGTTTGCAAGTGTATTAATAATTCAGCAAGGGACTGGATAACAGCATTGCTGGTTCTAAGGACAATTCCAGAAACTTTGTGAGTGCACAAGTGGTGGTTTATGGACTTGCTACATTATCCGCAAGACTCTTCAGTGGTGATTGTGCACCTGCACAGTCACAACAGATGGCTGCTGGCCATCTCTTCAAGGACTACAGTGGGTCTACATCTTTGATGATCCATCAATACCATTATTTCTACAAGGACTGCAGTGGGTCTGCACCTCTGGTGGCCCACCAATACCGTAATCTCTACCAGGACTACAGTGGGTCTGCACTGTGATGACCTACCTACCAATATTCATCAAAACTTCGACTGACTCTGCTGTGGGTTTGCTCTGTTGTGGACCAATACTTGTCTGCATGTCGAGAGTCAGCACTGTCTTTCCGTTGGAAGGACAACACTACTTCTTCAAGACTGCATGGAAATCCACTACTTCTGTGTGCATTTTCTTTTACTGCTCAGACTTTGAGAAAAACACTGCTATTCTACTGTTATGTACGATTAGGACTGTCTTTATGGACTGTGAGAAAATTTTAGCTTTTGACCAACATTGTATCAATAAGTGTGTGCATTTGACATGTTTGTTATTGTAATTATGAAAAATTTTATCAAATCATTATTGGCCACTGCCCAAAAAATATTTTGTAAAATTTTTTGTGGGGAGCATTGGGGCTATGTAAGTAGGCTGTTTATGTTTTCTCTATCTAAGTAGGCTGTTTATGTTTTCTTATTGGCAACGTTACGTAGCGCTCAATATGAAAATCACTGGCTGTGCTGTGTGCAGCCTGTGGCTAGTTTGCATTGTTGTCTGCCATTGTAGTGTTGGGCAGCGGCAGCTGGATGTGAACAGCGCGTAGCGTTGCGCAGTTGGAGGTGAGCCGCCAGCAGTGGTGGATGTGGGGAGAGAGATGGCGGAGTTTTGTAATTTTTCATGAACCGGTATATTTATATATGATGATATCAAGGTAAATACATTGTTTGTTCTCTATTAATATCTTTCATTTGCTAACTGTCCCTATCAGTAGTTAGTGCCTTCAGTAGTTTGAATCTTTTATTTAGCTGGCAGTAGTGGCGCTCGCTGTATTGCAGTAGCTTGAGCAGCGAAGATTTTGTGAGGTAAGTGATTTGTGAAAGGTATAGTTTAATGCTAGTCAGGGCCATTCTTTTGTAGGGAATTTTGAAAGTCAGATTGCGTTGCGCTAACAAAATATTGTGTGTCAGTTTATGCACAGTCATGTATAATTGTTCAAAGGGGACGTTTCTGTATAATTGTTCAAAGGGGACGTTTCAAAAGATTACAGTTTAACGCCACGTATACAATGAAGCCTTTACCTCAGTTCAAACTCGTGGTGGCGACACACAGGGGATGAAATAAATCATGTCCTTTTCAAAGGAACATTCACGGCAGTAACCTCATGCGATTTAGGGAAATCGCGAGAAACGTATATCGGGAGCCGCGCGGCATTAGCCGCCACGAGAGAAGTCTACCAGTCACCAGAAGAGGTAGTCGCGAAACATGCCCGTTCAACAAAATTACCTTTAAAGGCGAACTGATTAACTAACTCACCAACGAACGCTAAAAAACATCATTTCGTTGCATATCGTAAGATATACAATAATGTGAAGAGGGTGCTATAGAATCTAATAGTCTAGGCAATAAAAAAGAATAGACACAAAATATTTTAGACCCAATTTTCATTTTAGCAGTTATTACCTAAAACATATTTGAATTTCACAGAACTGAATGAAAGTCCCCGCTGATGAAGGCACAAATGGGTTCAAAAATGGTTCTGAGCACTATGGGACTTAACTTCTGAGGCCATCAGTCCCCTAGCACTCAGAACTACTCAAACCTAACTAACGTAAGGACATCACACACATCCATGCCCGAGGCAGGATTCGAACCTGAGACCGTAGCGGTCGCGCAGTCCCAGACTGTAGCACCTAGAGCCGCTCGGCCACCACGGCCGGCGGCACAAATGGGCTAAAACGTGTTCGTGGCAGTAAAAAGATTGTTTTTTATAGGCAGACCTGAATGCCATATATAGGGTGTTCCATTTATCTTGACCACCCTAAATAACTGTTTGTCCAGGTGAAAATTACAAATGTTTCAAACAAATGTTCTTTATCCATCAGGGGGACATCAATCACCATGATTGCCTTCGTTATAGCTTTGTTTTTTACAAAGATATGAACAGCAGTATGACTTTTTTAAATGGCACCCTGTATTTTTTTATTCGGTAATTCATTTCCTCTCCTAAAGACCTATTGAAAAATGTATCACAGTGTACAATGCACTGAAACACAACGTTATTAATTACATAACACGACACTGACGTTGACGCTCCCAGGGCTTAGTGCAGGTACTCGGGTCAATGGAACATATCCACGTGCTGAAGTTGACAGAGGACAAATGTAAACATAAGTAGAATGCACACCTGTCATTCCGTCAACCATTGTCAGTTGAAGAGTTGTGTGAGCAGAATAAGATAAATGGGACACCCTGTGTATGCTGTACGGACATCGTTATAGATACGTCCGTCCAAATGTTTATTAGAGCATCACATACACTCGATGTCCGTCCAAATGTTCGTTGTAGCATCGTGTAAAATCTGAAGTAAATCGATCAAGAACATTTCGAGATTTGTGGTTGTAACGTCCCCCATAAGTGTTGTGTAAAAATTTAGAATAAATCTTTCAAGAACTTTTGAAAATTTTTGCTGAGAACTTTTGCCCTATATATATATATATATATATATATATATATATATATATATATATATATATATATATATATCCATCTGTTCAAATAACTTACGGGTTTGCTGCCGGGTGACGTCGTCGAACACCGCCGATATTTCGACAGGGGCACACGCAGCCATTCTCAAGGCACAAATGCAAGGAAGAGAAAATGTGCAAGCAAATTTAATACCTCGGTTCATAGAGGAGAAACAAGGAAGACACCACACACAGAATTAGTGTCAACACAACCAAAGATAACCAACATCAGAAATATCGATGGTTACTATTAATCAACGGGTGAGGTAGCACTAATTCTGTCCCTCTGTTTTTTGATGAGACACAGAGCCGGATTCCAAGCAACATTTAAACAAAATCCAGCATCTCTGTTAATAAGGTTGCTTAATAGTTTCATTTCAACAGCTTCCTTAATAACACTATTCCAATAGCTTGACGTGCAAGCCAGAATCTCCGTGTTGTTGTATTCCATAGGATGACAGGTGTCAAGGCAATGTTTTGCAATAGAGGATTTGCTCGGCTGTTGTAAGCGTGTGTGACGCTTATGTTCTTGCACAGTCCTGATTGTCTGACCAATATATGACACGCCACAGCTGCAAGGAATACGATAGACCCCAGCCTTACGCAAACCGAGATCATCTTTTACGGACGCCAACAGGGCCTTAATCTTAGAAGGTGGTCGAAAAACACATTTCACATCATGTTTCCGCAAAATACGGCCAATCCTGTTGGAAATGCTTCCTGCAGAAAGGTCGTAGACTTAGGTGCCACTTCGTTGTTTCCGTCACTCACCCGTTGCTCAGAAGGCTGATGGCGCAACGCTCGTTTGATCTGCCTCTCATTATAACCATTCTGACGAAAGGTGACTTCGAGATGTGCTAGCTCTGCTGCCAAACTTTCAGGGTCTGAGATAACGTGAGCCCTGTGAACCAAGGTGCGAAGTACTCCTTCACGCTGAGCTGGATGGTGACAACTATCAGCTCCCAGATACAAGTCAGTGTGGGTGGGCTTCCTATAAACAGAATGTCCCAACGTACCATCAGTCTTCCTTTTGACTAACACATCAAGGAAGGGAAGGCATCCATTCTTTTCCACCTCCATAGTGAACTGAATATTCGGGTGGATTGAATTGAGATGTTCCCAAAATCGGTTTAAATTCTCACTACCATGAGGCCACACAACAAAAGTATCGTCTACATATCTGAAAAAACACGCAGGTTTCAAGGTCGCTGACTCCAATGCACGTTCCTCAAAGTCCTCCATAAACAAATTGCCCACAATAGATTGGCTGGTTCAAATGGCTCTGAGCACTATGGGACTCAACTGCTGTGGTCATCAGTCCCCTAGAACTTAGAACTACTTAAACCTAACTAACCTAAGGACATCACACACATCCATGCCCGAGGCAGGATTCGAACCCGCGACCGTAGCAGTCGCATGGTTCCTGACTGCGCGCCTAGAACCGCGAGACCACCGCGGCCGGCTCCACAATAGGTGACAACGGGCTTCCCATTGCAACTCCATCAGTCTGTTCGTAGTACTGACCATTGAATAAAAAATAAGTGGAAGTCAGCACATGTCGAAACAAGTTTGTTAACTCGACATCAAACTTAACCTCAATTAGCTGCAACGAATCAGAGAGAGGAACGCGAGTGAAAAGGGAAACCACATGAAAACTGACTAAAATATCAGAGTCATTCAAACGCAATCCCTGCAATCGACGTAAGAAATCTGCAGAGTTCTTAATGTGGTGTTCACACCTGCCTACTAGTGGGCTCAACAAACTAGCAAGATGTTTTGCTACACGATATCTCGGAGCACCAATATTAGAAACAATAGGCCTCAACGGGACAGCCTCTTTATGGACCTTAGGGAGGCCATATAATCTAGGTGGTACAGCACAGTATGAATTAAGACTCTTGATAGTCTCCTGTGACAAAGAACTTTTCTTCAAGAGGTTATTTGTCTTTCTCTCAACACTCTTAGTAGGGTCAGGACCGATTTTCCGATACGCCGAACCAGCAGCAGTAGAGTAAGGTTGGAATGTGCATTATCGTTTTTATTGAAGTGTCGAAATCATAGTGTGGTTCCAACGTTTGTTAAGGTCTCACATATATCCATCTATTCGCATTACGCTACATTTGTTTGTACTGACGGTCAATTGACACTCACTGCAGCAGCTATAGCAAGTTGAAGATTCACAGTGTAGTGCCCAGCAGTCTGAAAAGCTACAGTTCTGCTAGGGACGGATTAGGGAAAACCCAGGCAGCAACAACACCAAGCCGCGGCGGCAGCAAAGGGTTTCCAGGAAAGGAACTGTATGTCAGTCACTTTGAGTGCGGACGGACACGGCGGGGGTCGTGCCCACTAATGGCCAAAAGCGGCGGCCGCCGATCCCGGCCGACGGCGCCAGACAGATTACCTGTTCCCCGAACTGGAACCGCGGGGATCCCTTTGTCTACTGGAGTTGTCACCTAGTTGGCGCGCGTTTTATTTCTGGAAGGGTCTGCTGGACCGAACAGGCTTGACTTTCTGCTTTACGTGGACACAGTGTTTCCTTTCTCGTGTTCCCTACGCTTAGTACGTCCACTACTCTGCACACCACTGTGAAGTGCGTGGCAGAGGGTAGTTAACGTTATGCTACGTATTAGCATTTCTTTCCTTTCCATTTGCGTGTGGAGCGCTGGAGCAACGAATACCTGAAACCTTCTAATCAGTCTGACCTTCTTCTTCGCGGTGCCTTTAAGAGCGATTTGTACGAACTGCAGTATATTTCTAAACTCCTCACTTAATATTAAATAGCTCGAGGCTGCAGTTAGGGTGTTAAAAGTCTTATTGCATGATCGATTTCGAGACTTTACTGAGATGCACCTGCTCACATAGTGAAACCTTTCTCACATTACGTACATCAGTGAATATATAACGTAACATATTCGAGACTTTGAATCTGATCGTACGAACAGTCTTAAGATTAGGTCAGAGATCTATGCTAAATCCTAATATATAGAAAGTATAATTGGTCATGGTAAATACTAATACTGGTTTGAATCTAGATCTATTGGGGGTGCATAACCAGCCTCTAATACACACACACACACACACACACACACACACACACACACAGAGGGTGAGTCACTAACTACTGCCACCTAGAATAACTCCGAAAGTACGATAGAAGCTAAAACGTTTATGGGGCGTGGAAAAACGGGCGACATAATATGACGTTGGTTTCTTGTTGCTAGGTGGGATCGCTTCAGAGATATGAAAGTCAAGTTTGTATTTTAAATGAGATGCTATAGGTTGGTGCTTATTTTCTTATAGTGGCTATCGAGAGAATCCAATGATGTATAACAGTAAGGTCTTTGAAGGTCAACGTAGGTGAAAAAGGCAGCATGAACGTCCATTTACAGAAGGTGTCCGAAGTGATGACCACTGGTGTCAATGCAGTGCAGCAATCTTCTTATCATGGACTGAGTGGTATTCCTTATCCCTTCCGCACTTATCGAAGCACATGATCCGACTATTCTTTCTCGTGTATCGTGCGTATAGTAAATATTCGCCGAATACAGCGTATCAATCTAACGTGCCATTGACATGTAAACACCATTCGACGGTTTCGCAATACAACACTAATGGGAACGGTAAGACTAGTATCTTCGAATCAAGCGAATGTGAATGATGTATTCCTTCGAAGAACAAGTCGATGTGCTCATTTACTGAGAATTCCAACGAAATTCAGTGAGACCTAGAGACTTATACGCTGAAAGATATCTTCAGCGTACTCTCCCTACACGTCGTACATTTAAATAAGTGTATGATAAACTGAGAATAACCGGATCCTTAACGCATGGGAAACATATCCGGCAAGGGAAAATTACTAACGAGGAAACGGAAATTGCTACTTTAGCACTGTGTTTCGAGATCCTTGTATTAGTTCGCATCAAATCGTAAGGGAATCTGGCATGTGCCAGAGTGGGTTTGTTCGTAAGCATCATCCTTATCATATCAGTGTCCACTGAGAACTAACTGGTATGGATTGTAAGCGTCGCATTGAATTCTGCCGATGGGTTCAACTTCAGATTCAGAGGGATGACACATTTATTAATTTGATTTTATTTACTGACGAGGCTACATTCACGAACCATGGAAATGTTAATTTGCATAAAATGCATTATGGGCAGCTGAAAAGCCATGTTGGCTGCGGCAAGTTGCCCACCAAAAACCGTGGTCGGTGAATGTATGGTGTGGGGTTCTGCAGGGCAGAATTACAGACCCCTGTTTCATCGAAGGAAATCTTAATGGTAGGAAGTACTCCATATACCCGCAAGAAACATTACGTTTGTTATTGGAAGAAATACCTTAAGGAACAAGGAACAGAATGTGGTATCAACACGATGGGTGTCCGCCACATTTTTCGCTGATGGCTAGAAATGAATTGCACAGATAATTCCCAAATCGTTGGATTGGACGCTGAGGAGATGTGTCGTGGTCGGCTCGTTCACCAGGCTTGACGCCTCTGGATTTTTTTCCTGAGAGGTTCGTAAAAGACATTGTTTATAAAGACGTTCGAACTACACCTGAAGACATACGATAGACAACTGTCAGAGCATGTGCTTCGATAAGTGCCGGAGTGATAAGAAATACCACTCAGTCCATGATAAGAAGATTGCAGCACTGCATTGATACCAATGGTCATCATTTCGAACACCTTCTGTAAATGGACGTTCATGTCACCTTTTTAATCTTCGTTGACCTTCAAAGACCTTACTGTTACACATCACTCGATTCATCTCGATAGTTGCTAGCAGAAAATAAGTACCTAACTATAGCATCCCATTTTTAAAAAAAAGTTGACCTTCATATCTCTGAAGCGACCCCACCTAGCAGCAAAAAAACCAACATCATATTCTGGGCCCCGTTGTCCCACACAACTTTTGTTCCAGAAACTTTTCAGCTCCTATCATACTTTCGGAGTTATCCGTGGTGGCAATAGTTAGTGACTCACCCCGTATATATACACTCCTGGAAATTGAAATAAGAACACCGTGAATTCATTGTCCCAGGAAGGGGAAACTTTATTGACACATTCCTGGGGTCAGATACATCACATGATCACACTGACAGAACCACAGGCACATAGACACAGGCAACAGAGCATGCACAATGTCGGCACTAGTACAGTGTATATCCACCTTTCGCAGCAATGCAGGCTGCTATTCTCCCATGGAGACGATCGTAGAGATGCTGGATGTAGTCCTGTGGAACGGCTTGCCATGCCATTTCCACCTGGCGCCTCAGTTGGACCAGCGTTCGTGCTGGACGTGCAGACCGCGTGAGACGACGCTTCATCCAGTCCCAAACATGCTCAATGGGGGACAGATCCGGAGATCTTGCTGGCCAGGGTAGTTGACTTACACCTTCTAGAGCACGTTGGGTGGCTCGGAATACATGCGGACGTGCATTGTCCTGTTGGAACAGCAAGTTCCCTTGCCGGTCTAGGAATGGTAGAACGATGGGTTCGATGACGGTTTGGATGTACCGTGCACTATTCAGTGTCCCCTCGACGATCACCAGTGGTGTACGGCCAGTGTAGGAGATCGCTCCCCACACTATGATGCCGGGTGTTGGCCCTGTGTGCCTCGGTCGTATGCAGTCCTGATTGTGGCGCTCACCTGCACGGCGCCAAACACGCATACGACCATCATTGGCACCAAGGCAGAAGCGACTCTCATCGCTGAAGACGACACGTCTCCATTCGTCCCTCCATTCACTCCTGTCGCGACACCACTGGAGGCGGGCTGCACGAGGTTGGGGCGTGAGCGGAAGACGGCCTAACGGTGTGCGGGACCGTAGCCCAGCTTCATGGAGACGGTTGCGAATGGTCCTCGCCGATACCCCAGGAGCAACAGTGTCCGTAATTTGCTGGGAAGTGGCGGTGCGGTCCCCTACGGCACTGCGTAGGATCCTACGGTCTTGGCGTGCATCCGTGCGTCGCTGCGGTCCGGTCCCAGGTCGACGGGCACGTGCACCTTCCGCCGACCACTGGCGACAACATCGATGTACTGTGGAGACTTCACGCCCCACGTGTTGAGCAATTCGGCGGTACGTCCACCCGGCCTCCCGCATGCCCACTATACGCCCTCGCTCAAAGTCCGTCAACTGCACATACGGTTCACGTCCACGCTGTCGCGGCATGCTACCAGTGTTAAAGACTACGATGGAGCTCCGTATGCCACGGCAAACTGGCTGACACTGACGGCGGCGGTGCACAAATGCTGCGCAGCTAGCGCCATTCGACGGCCAACACCGCGGTTCCTGGTGTGTCCGCTGTGCCGTGCGTGTGATCATTGCTTGTACAGCCCTCCCGCAGTGTCCGGAACAAGTATGGTGGGTCTGACACACCGGTGTCAATGTGTTCTTTTTTCCATTTCCAGGAGTGTAGAAGCTTTATAGCGTTGCCAACTACCTTACCACTAACCATAAGTAAATAGTAATTGGACACATACATTGAGGTATAGCAATAATTATTTATGGCCCAGAAGCACTGGGGGCCATACAAGATAGTGCTTGTGGACTTAGCCACTATAGGTTCTTGGGGCGTCCCGCAGGCGAATACTAACCAAAATTCGCGCTTCTAATGTATAGGGCTTAAATATGAGGGGTGTTCAAAAGAAAAGATACGATACAACACTGTGGGCGTAACTGAAGTCTTTAATCAAAAATAATCTCCAAAGGCCTGAGCACAGTTCTCCCTCCGTTTTACGAGCCGAAGGATTCCCTGTCCCACAATTCCTGTGGCTGTGACAGGAACCAGTCCTCCACAGTGTCTTTCAGTTCATCGTCCTAGTTGTAACGCATCCTTATGAGATGGCTTTTTAGCAGACCAAACTAATGGAAGCCACAGGGTGACATGGGCGGGCTGTTGAGCGGGTGCTAGAGCTGCTCCCAGCTGATGTTGACCGTTACTCTTTGTGCGACAATGGAGCAGAATCACTCCCTCCTTGAGCAGCCCAGGCTGTTTGCTCTTGATGGATTTGAATAAGCTACGGTGGGTCTCACAGCACACGTCACTGTTAGTGGTTTTTCCGTACTCGAGGAACTTGATATCGGACCTCCGATGCCGAAAAAGACAGTGAACATTGCCTTGCCTGCTGAGGGCATGGCTTTTGAATTTTTTTGGGGGAGGTGACGAGACATGCCTGCATTGCCTAAATGTTTCCTTACATCATCCCAAAACAGCATATGTAAATTTCAACCGTTTCAGGTGTTACGACATTTCGTACCTTTCCATTTGAACACTTCTTGTAGTTGTTATTACAGCCCAGGATCCTTCTTCAGTTAATGTTTTCTCATGGTCAGTGTAAAGGTTGATGTAGTACCATAAATGTTCCTTATAATAGAGTGGTTATACACTCCCAGCACATCTATGCCCACTTCAACTCAAAATTGACCAATAACAAGGCGTAAGGGCACGAACGTACTAAAACAGTAATCATCACGGACTTAGTATTGGTATTTCCAATAACTAATTAAAATTCGTCTAATCTACTCCATATTATCTTGTGATGACATCACAGTTCAATATTAACATAATTTTAGGGTTGGAATACGTAAACCTATGGTGCATAAATAGTTATCATTACTCCTAAATGTAGTATTAGATAGGAAACATTTCCTGATATTCTGCCATGTGTTTTCTATTTGATATCAAAGCGATGTTGTGCCAAGCACCATCGGAAAATTCAGTTAATACCACATGGTTCGTGTCCAATTTCTATTTACTCATGGTCGGTGTAAATGCTCAACGTTATAAGGCTTTTCTTTTACTGCATCTTAGAGGGTGGTTATGCACTTCCAATACATCTGGATTCACTTCATATGGAAGCTGACCAATATCAATGTGTAATGATTTAAACATTTAAAAACAGAAAACATTACTGAACTAGTATTCGTGCTTGCTTTGACTAACTACAATTTTTATACTTTAAGATTTAGCACAGACCTCTTACCTAATATTAACACAGGTAGACTGGTTAGCTTACAATGTACACTTTGCAAGAAATTATGTGTTATGTTGTATATGCACTGATGTACGTAAACTTAAAACAGTTTTTTCACTTTGTGCATAAGTGCATCTGGGGAGGAGACGTGAAGTCTAGACACCGGGGTTATTTTATTTATTGCTGTTACTATATGCAGCTGCGTTCCCACCATCCACTATGATGGATAATGAAGACACATACAACATTTGCCGCTCCAGGTTTTTCAGTATTTCCGGAATGCTCTCCGGTAGGTAAAGCAATCTTGGGACCATTCACACTGTACTTTTTTCTCTACATTCGCTGCCTTCTGTTAGCTACATTTCGTACGGGTCCCACGTAACAGAGCAATGTTTTAGGATGGGTCTCACGAGTGTTCTGCACGCAATCTCTTTTGAAGACTGGTTGCATTCTCTCCGTATCCTCCCAATGAACTGGTCTGATGCCTGAAAAACCTGTGACCTTGCGATTATTACACTTCATATCCCTTCCAATCGTTACACACAGGTTTTTGTTTCAGTTAATTGGTAAATGATGGGGCATTACACAAATCTGATTAGTTCATTCTTAATTTTGCTACTAGTTCTGGTTTCTCTGAGTAAACGCTGCCAGCTTTGGTGAAGACGTATCTGCTTTGTTTATGATTATACAAATGACGCGCATTTAACGATCTGGCTCATATGATATCTAATTTATCCATTGTTGCTACGTCTCATGATGGTGTTTTGCTCGATAACTAAATATGTAAGTAAATCATTCGTAACAATAAAGAGCAGTCCATTTTCTGGTCAACAGGCCTTTTTCTGGATCACTCTAGACTTGTGAATGATACAGGAGAAATGTCACTTTTTTTGCACTTGTTTCCGGAGATGTCATTTTGTTGTTATCCACAGATCTGGAACATCCGCTGCAATAGCCTCAAGTGGGCACAAAACCGGAACGTATTTTCTGTTGCGTTGTATTGACACATTGTAACCACCATGTTGTAGTTACGCAACAGAGAAAGAGCGCGTACAAGTTGCAGTTCGACATTCAGGCAGCATAGAGATGCCAATACATAGGAAAGGTAGAAGAGAAGCTATTAACAGTAACAAATCAATTGCAATACTCTAAGTGGCCTGAATACCACAGGGGATTCAGAATAAATTCGTTCTTGAGGAAAATAAAAAATATTTTCAACTGTTCAATTTGGTCACAGTAATCCATAGATTTTACTCCAAGTGTTGTTGATGACAACCTACCAGCCACAGCTATCTTTCTCATCTCAAAAAGGCCTCTGACAAGGTTAATCATACTATGTCGCTACAAAAGAAATATTCTTACCAAATAAGAGGAACTGGTCATGACAGTTCTAAGTTATCTCAAAGACCAAGAACAATTTGTTCCAATAAATGAAATCAAAACTACAGGAAGTGCCAGTACTACGTACCATAAAACAAGGCTAAATCTTACACCCCGAAAAACCCAGTCCACGCTCCGGTGAATAAAAGCTCAGCGCAACTATACTTACGGTTCGAACATGTTGTTCCGTAATGTAAAGAAGACAGTCGGTCTAACTTTACACACTGTTCAGAGTAAAACGCTACTAGTCCAAACTATATCACTAAGTGATAATTAATGATGTATCAGTCAATGAAATCAAATTCGTAGAGGTTTGCATAATTAATACACTAACTTCGAAAAGCGACTTTGGCATAACCAATACTAAACTAAGTAACGTAAGTTTTATGATTGTATCAATAAGAAATAAAGTAAATATTAGTATCCTCTCTTCAATGTACTATGCGTTATTCTTTTAATAATCAGTTGTAGAATGATCCTTTGGGGCCAAAGTGCATAGTCAGTAAATCAATCGAGAAAATATTGTTTAAGCAGCCAAAGGAAATATCTAAATCACTTTTTAAGAAACAGAGTATATATATCTTTTGTAGAGATATAGTATGATTAACCTTGTCAGAGGCCTTTTTGAGATGAGAAAGATAGCTATGGCTGGTAGGTTGTCATCAACAACACTTAGAGTAAAATCTATGGATTCCTGTGACCAAATTGAACGGTTGAAAATATTTTTTTCTTTTTCTCAAGAACGAATTTATTCTGTATCCCCTGTTGTATTCAGGCCACTTGTTTTGCCCTTAAAGAGCGCAGTTGAGCGAAACTACATGGACAATTCCTTATGCTGCCTTCCTTGCTGCCCAGACTTCCCTCATTCGCTGGCTGTGTTTCTGTTTCCGGTCCTCTGTGCCTGCATCTTGTCGGCTTCGTGTCATTGGCTTCATGTTGGTTGCCTGTTTGGTTGCCCATATTTCTTTCATCTTGCGGCTGTGATCTTGCTTCCGTTCATCGGTTCATTTTAAGCCTGTTCGTTTGTCACAGTGTATCTCATGTATTTTTCTTTTCTTAACGATGTTTCTGAATTTTATTCTGTCGTTTATTGTATCTGATGTGATATCGACTTGGTTCAAGTCGTGTTTTACCTCTGCCATCCATTTGTTGTTTCTAGTGGTTACCCAGTCAAACACCTGTTTGGTCAGTCTGTGTGATGGCATTCTGTATAGGTGTCCACAGAATTGTAGTCTGCATTTTCTAATCTTTTCTGTGATTGTCTCCGTATGTTTGTATAGTTCCTCTGTAGATTTCTTGATCCATATTCCATTGTTGTTATTGCGCCAAATATTTTCTTAAGTATTTTCCGTTCTACTTTTTTTAATTGTCTGATACGTGTACGCCCTAGGACTAGTGTGGTCTCTGCTGCGTACAGTGCCTCAGGTAGCACCACCGTGTCGTAGTAGCGTAATTTGGCTTTTTGTGAGACAGACTTCCTGTTGTAATTATTCCACATCACTTTGTATGCTTTCCTTGCTGCCCAAACGTCCCTCATTCGTTCACTGTGTTTCTGTTTCCGGTCCTCTGTCCATGCTTCTTGTCGGATATATTTTTCACTTTGTGTTCTGCCTTGCGGCAGATCTTGTCATGGGGGAAGCCTCATCAGAGAGGTCCGCCGCATGGGAGTCTTGGGAAGTGATTCCAGTGGTGGTTTCCCGCTGTCTTCCACTGATGATGCTGGAATGATAATGAGGACAACACAACACCCAGTCCCTGAGCGGAGAAAATCTCCGACCCAGCCGGAAATCGAACCCGAGCCCCTTGGCGTGACAGACCGCCGCGCTGACCACTCAGTTTCCGGGGCGGACTGTCGGATATATGTCTATATATTTCAGTAAACTATACAGGAACTGCGCTTGGCATCACCAAGATGCAAGATGATTAAGGTTAGTTCCGCACTCACCGTACTGGAAAGGTGACAAATGCTTAAAGAACGCAGAAGGGCAGCGGCTTACGAAATAAAACTTCACGGGTTGAGACGCTGTGTGATATTAATTCAGTGATAACAAAATTGAGTTAAATTTACAAATAACTTGACAGTACGAGGCCATTTACCATAATGACTTTGCACCCACTCTGGCCTGGTTGCATAGACTGATTCGGTTGGCAAGGGTGTCATAAAGCCATTGTATTGTCTAATCAGGCAAGCTGGCTCACAACTGTTGTAACTGGTCCTTGATATCCAGGGTAGTGACAATGGAGCGGATCTGACGTCTGGGGTCGTCCCACACTTGTTCTATCGCTGGGAGATCTGAAGACCTAGCTGGCCACGAGAGTATGTCAACATCACACATACGTTTCATGGATACACGTTCCTTGTATTGAAGACCATTGTCCTGTCGGAAAATGGCACTGCGATATTGTCGGACGAGAAATATCACTACAAGTCACGGGGTCCGATGATCTAGCAATTTGATCGGTCCCCCTCCCCCCACCCCTCCTTTAAACCAGTCAACCAACCAAGTACAAGTCATGACCTGAAGTCACTCCCGATGGATCTTCAGACCATGATGCCAGGATTAAAACTGCTGTGTTTTTCAAAACACTGTAAGAATTGGACCTCTTCCCTGGTCGCCGTCATATCGCCGACGATGGTCGTCTGGGATAACGCAGAAGCCCGATTCATCACCGAACACAATTGGACGCCATTCACCAGTAGCCCACCCAGTCACGGCACAACTCACCACTCCCATCACAGCCTGTTGTGTTGTTGAGTTAACGGCAGCCTACGCAGTGGACGGTAGTCGTTAGTCAGCTGCTGCTGATCTCCGGCCAGTGGCGCGGGATGATACAGAATGTTGCCGGGAGTCTCCACACACTAGGGCTGTTGATAAAATATCGATGTATCGTTGTTTTCCCAAAAAATATCGCTATAAATAGGCGATAATTTTTCTCCAGATATATCGGTATCACAATGGAAACACCGAGTACCGATATTTTTATTTCATTTTTTCAGTTTTCAGTAAATATTTGAAGTTGTTCTTTTAAAATTGTAGTAGAACATGATTTTACTTTCACTGTGTGAAGGAGTCTTGCTACGTGTTGAGCTTTCATCAGGTCCAATCTTTCTCTCTGGATGTGTGAAGCAAGTATAGGTGGCACAAAAGGAGTCCGATTTAATGTGGGGTGGGGGGACAAGATTTACGATGTGAAGAAATGGCACACCATTTCCACTAGTGTGTTATTTCTTATTTCTTCATATCGGCGTTCTTCAAAACCAGTTGCTGAAAATGATGAACAGAAATCTAAATAACAAGATTGGCAATGATTTTATCTTGGAACTCTTCCACTTGGTCCGTGTTTGCATAGAAAAACAGTAATATCATAAATTGAGTCCACCTTGATGCAAAACACCTTGTTATTCGTTTATTTGTTTATTATCCCAAACTAGTTTCGGCGACAAATAGCACCATCAGCAGTGGGGTTTTTTAATCTTATTTATTGTATGTTACAGCATGTTTTAAGCAATTATTGGCGCTGTTTTTCTGTGCTCTTTTTTTCTGTTGTCATTTTTTACTTAGCGAACAGCAAGATGGCGTAATATTCTGGATCAGAAACAAAGTACGAAAGTTTTGTTTTTCTGTGTATAAAAGCAGCCACATACCATCCAGAGAACGTAACATGACGTTCGCTAAGCAAAAAACGGCAAAAGAAAAAAAAGAGTACAGAAAATATGTCGTGAACAGCGCCAATAATTGCCTAAAAATGCTGTAACATACAATAAATAAGATTTTAAAAAAACCGCTGGTGATTGTGATATTTGTCGCCGAAACTAGTTTGGGATAATAAAGAAATAAACGAACAACAAGGTGTTTTGCATCAAGGCGGACTCAGTTTCTGATATTACAACAAGATTCTCCTTTACGGTGGGCGGAGCCATGCGAGGGGGAAATGCTAACGTAATCGGCGCTCGGCGTATCGTTTTCATTCACTACACAATTTTGACACTACAGCTGCTCGATTGCTGGCTTTGGCACAAATGAAAGAAAAGAAAAAAAAACTGGGAAGTCGACATGAAGTGTTCCGGACAAAATCCGGTTTGTGACGAAACCGAACGTCGGACCCATCAGACACCGTTTATTGTGTCACTTACATGCAGTTACCATTGTTAGCAAAGCGGTTATCGCAAAGCGTGGACGTGCGCAGTTTTTCTTTCAGTTCTTGCTCGAAGGGTGATAATCAGACTGCTAGCTTGATGATGTACCCAACATCTAATAATAAATCAGTACTTACATAGACAGCTCTAAAACCGGCAGTACATTTACAACGTGCAGCCGATATTTTTATAGGCCTGTGCGTCGATACTTTTTCGTCGATATATAGATACTTTCTTCGATATAACGAGAGCAGATGATCACATTTCTCAACTATTGATGTATCGGATGCCTGATATTTTTGAAAATATAATCAGTCCTACCACGCACGAGGGGTTTTTAGAGACGGGTCACGGATAATTCAGGCGGATGTTTGAATACCTTCAGTCTCCGCCTGTGTGTTAGTGGAGACACGACCTTCAGACCGTCAACCGCAGTTCTCGGAAGCGGCGATCCGGCCTAACTTCGGGTACACAAACGCACTGATTTCTGCGACGCTCCTTGCTCAGGAAGTCCGTAAGCCTTCGGCGAGCTGGTGGCTGAAGCGCAAGTCTGGCAGAACGGCCCTGCAGTCGTTCTGACACGATTCTAAAGATATTATTGGGTAAAAAATGGTTATTATGTATTGCTTAATATGTCAGCTTCGTTATGTAGTGTCTATCATTTCGTTGATGGTCATAGTCACTGCGATATTTCGCGTGTACAGCATGACAATTATAGAACTATAAGAAAAAAAAGTAAATTAGTTACCAACTACGACGTGCACAGCACTTTGTTCAGCACGTAAACGTCACTTCAAATCCATTAAATTTCGGGCATGCAGTCGCGCAAATAAAATTTCCTCTACTGATAATTCGGCCGCGTATCGTCCGGCCCATCTTCAGAGCGAGTCATAAGACTGACGACAAGGTGCCAAGCGCGGCCTTATATGCTCCACCGCGGCGGTACTGCGCATGCGGGCCACAGATGCTGGTCGGTGGCAGAGACATACGCTTACACATGCGCCGCCTGTGGCGAAGGCGTACAGACATTCTATTCGCTTATCTATGTTTGATCGGCGGCGATGACAAGATGACGACTTCTCTGCAGTTTAATTACTCCAAGAGCCGGATTCCATGCTTTGTCCAAATTAAAACCATTATCTCTGTTTATTAAATTGTTAGCTAATCGAATTTCTATAGCTTCCTTGAATACAGGTTCCCAAAAAGAAGAGGTGAATGTTAAAATCTTCACATCACTGTAATTCATGGAATGACCCGTATCAATACAATGTTCGGCCACAGCTGACTTGTCTGGTTGTAATAAGCGTGTGTATCTTCGATGCTCCACACACCTCTCATGAATGGTGCGCGTTGTTTGACCTATATATGACTGCTCACATTTCCGCAAGGAATCTGGTACAAACCCGCTTTACGAAGCAGTAAATCGTCTTTCGCAGAGCCGAGTAAAGCTGCAATCTTTGTGGGGAGCCGGAAGATCACCTTAACAAAATGTTTCTCAAGAATACTGCCTATCTTTGAAGAAAGATCACCCACATAGGGTAAAAACGCACTAGATCTGAAGAAATTACTATCTTCTTCCCTATCACATACGTGCTTTTTAGGTTTTGCATCGAATGCTCTACGAATTTGTTGCGGAGAATATCCATTAGATTTAAACATGCTCTTGAGGTATGTTAGCTCTCCTTGCAAATTGTCTTTATCGGATATACAGTGCGCCCGATGCACTAAGGTCTTAAGGACACCTATGGTCTGTGACGGGTGATGGCAGCTACTGGCATGAAGATATAGATTTGTGTGCGTTGGTTTCCGATATACGGCATGTCCTAATGTGCCATCACTTTTACGGCGAACGACAACATCCAAAAAGGGGAGGCAGGCGTCTTTTTCTATTTCCATAGTAAATTTAATGCTAGCATGGATGGAATTCAGACGCTCAAGAAATCGATGTAATTCACCCATACCATGGGGCCATACCACGAAAGTGTCGTCCACGTACCTCCAGAAGACCGTAGGTTTGAAACTTGCTGAGTCCAGTGCCTTGATCTCGAAGTCTTCAATAAATAAATTAGCTACCAGAGGGGGCTTCCCATGGCAACATCGTCAATTTGCTCATAAAATTCACCATTAACTGCATGCGCAGTACTGCCGCAGTGGAGCATATAAGGCCGCGCTTGGCACCTTGTCGTCAGTCTTGTGACTCGCTCTGAAGATGGCCGGACGATACGCGGCCGAAATATCAGTACAGGAAATTTTATTTGCGCGGCTGCATGCCCGAAATTTAATGGATTATTCATTACGCCGCGAGAAGTTGAAAATGCACGTCACTACAAATATTGGGATTTAGGGTATGCCATTTTCGATATGCCAGCCATCATTGGTGATGACGTGGCGCAGACGAATAGCGAAATACTGCATTGGCCGCTGAAGTGTTGGAACATCGAGACTGTCGATGACCTCCTGAATGGCTATTTTCATCTCAGCAATGGTTTTGTGGTTAATGCTGTACACCTTGTCTTTAATATAGCCCACAAAAAGGAGTCGCGTGTATTAAGATCTGGAGAATATGGCGGCCAACCGGGGCCTATGCCAGTGGCCTCTGGGTATCCCAGAGGCAGAATGCGGCCCCCAAACTACTCCTCCAGGACATGAAGCACATTCCTGCTTCGATGAGGTCGAGCTCTGTCATGCATGACCCACACCTTGTAGTAATCAGGGTCACTCTGGACAAAGGGGATGAAATCATCTTCCGAAACCTTCACTTACCGTTCGGTAGTCACCGCGCCATCAAGGAATGTCGCACCGATTATTCCGTGACTGGACATTGCACACCACACAGTCACCGTTGAAAATCCTCAGCCACGAATAATAAGTTTCATCGTCACGACAGTTTCTCTTTCCACGCATTACTTAGTTCTCTTCGTCAGCAACACCCATAGTTTCTGACCGTACGTCTTCAAATCCTATGTTCCTAATAGTTGGCAGGGCGGTAAAAAACTTGTTTACTTTTTTCCGCACACTAACAGGCGCCCATACTCGTGTTGTTGTTGTTGTTGTTGTTGTTGTTGTCTTCAGTCCAGAGACTGGTTAGATGCAGCTCTCCATGCTACTCTATCCTGCGCAAGTATCTTCAGCTCCAAGTACCTAATGCACCCTACATCCTTCTGAATCTGCTTACTGTATTCATCTCTTGGTCCCCCTCTTTGGTTTTTACCCTCCACGCCGCCCGCCAGTACTAAATTGCTGATCCCTTGATACCTCAGGACATGTCCTATCACCCGATCTCCTCTTCTAATCAAGTTGTATCACAAATTCCTCTTCTCCACAATTCTATTCAGTACCTCCTCATTAGTTACGCGATCAACCGACGTAATCTTCAACATTCTTCTGTAGCACCACATTTCGAAACCTTCTAGTCTCTTCTCGTCTAAACTATTTATCGTCCATATCTCAATTCACTACATGGCTACACTGCATACAAAGAATTTCAGAGAAGACTTCCTGATCCTTAAATCTATACTTGATGTTAACAAATTTCTCTTCTCAAGAAAAGCTTCCTTGCCATCACCAGTTATTTTGCTCCCCAAATAGCAAAACTCATCTACTGTTTTAGTGACTCATTTCCTAACATAATTCCCTCAGCATCACCTGATTAAATTCGACTGCGTTCCATTATCCTCGTTTTACTTTTGTTGATATTCATTTTATGTCCTTCTTTCAGGACACTGTCCATTCCGTTAAACTACTCTTCCAGGTCCTTTGCTGTCTCTGACAGAGTTACAGTGTTGTCGGCAAACCTCAAAGTTTTATTTCTTCTCCATGGATTTTAATTCCTACTCCAAATATTTCTCTAGCTTCCTTACTATTTGCTCAATATATAGATTGGACAGCATCTGTTCTAGGCGCTTCAGTCTGGAATCGCGCGACCGCTACGGTCGCAGTTTCGAATCCAGCCTCGGGCATAGATCTGTGTGATGTCCTTAGGTTAGTTAGGTTTAAGTAATTCTAAGTTCTATTGGACTGATAACCTCAGATGTTAAGTCCCATAGTGCTCAGAGCCATTTCGACCACTTTGAACAACATCGGGGATAGGCTACAACCCTGTCTCACTCCCTTGTAAACCACTGCTTCCCTTACATTCCCCTCGATTCTTATAACGGCCTTCTGACTTCTGCACAAATTGTAAATAGAATTTCGTTCCCTGTATTTGACCCCTGCCACCTTCAGAATTTGAAAGAGAAGATTCCAGTCGATGTTGTCAAAATCTTTCTCTAAGTCCGCAAATGCTACCTTCTAAGCTAAGTCGTATGTCAGTATTGCCTCACGTGTTCCAACATTTCTACGGAATCCAAACTGATCTACTCCGACGTCGGCTTTTCCATTCGTCTGTAAATAATTCGTGTTAGTTTTTGGCAGCCGTGACTTATTACACTGATAATTCGGTAATTTTCACACCTGTCAACACTCTCTTTGGGATAGGAATTATTATATTCTTCTTGAAGTCTGAGGGTATTTCGCTTGTCTCATACATTTTGCTCACCAGGTGGTAGAGTGTTGTCAGGACTGGCTCTCCCAAGGCTATCACTGGTTCTGATGGAATGTTGTCTGCTCCTGGGGCCTTGTTTTGACTCAGGTCTTTCAGTGCTCTGTCAAATTCGTCACTCAGTATCACATCTCCTATTTCATCTTCATCTACATCCTCTTCCATTTCCATAATATTGTCCTCAAGTACATCGCCCTTGAATAGACCCTCTATATACTCCTTCCAACTTTCTGCCTTCCCTTCTTTGCTTAGAACTCGTTTTCCATCTGAGCTCTTGATATTCATACAAGTGGTTCTATTTTCTCCAAAGGTATCTTTAATTTTCCTACCTTCTCCCTGGTGATATATGCTTCTACATCCTCACATTCGTCCTCTAGCCATCCCTTCTTAGCCATTTTGCACTTCCTATCGATGTCATTTTTGAGACGTTTGTATTCATTTTTGCCTGCTTCATTTACTACATTTTTATATAATTTCCTTTTATCAAATAAATTCAGTATCTCTTCTGGTACCCAAGGAATTCTACCAGCCGTCGTCTTTTTACCTACTTGATCCTCTACTGCCTTCACTATTTCATCTTTCAAAGCTATCCACTCTTCTTCTACTGTATTTATTTCCGCTGTTCTTAACAATCGTTCCATAATGCTCTCTCTGAAATTCTCTGCAACCTCTAGTTCTTTCAGTTCATGCAGGTCCCATCTCTTTAATTTCCCGCCTTTTTGATTTTTCTTCAGTTTTAATATACATATCATAACCAATACATTGTGGTAAGAGTCCAAATCTACCCTGGTAATGACTTATAATTTAAAATGTGGTTCCCACAAGTATGTACCATTATATAATCTATCTGAAACCTTCCAGTTTCTCCAGGCCTCTCTCAGAAAATAACCTTCTTTCATGATTCTTAACCCAAGTGTTAGCTGTGATTAAGTTATGATCTGTGTAAAATTCTACCAGGCGACTTCCTCTTTCGTTCCTTACCCCTATTCAATATTCACCTACTACTTTTCTTCCTCTTACTTTTCCTGTTGTCGAATTCCGGTCTCAAAAATGTCTCTGAGCACTATGCGACTTAACTTCTGAGGTCATCAGTCGCCTAGAACTTAGAAATAATTAAACCGAACTAACCTAAGGACATCACACACATCCATGGCCGAGGCAAGATTCGAACCTGCGACCGTAGCGGTCGCTCGGCTCCAGACTGTAGCGCCTAGAACCGCACGGCCACTCTGGCCAGCCAGTTCCGGTCCCCCATAACTATTAAAGTTTCGTCTCCGTTCACTATCTGAACAATTTCTTTTTTCTCATCACACATTTCTTTAGTCTCTTCATCATCTGCGGAGCTAGTTGGCGTATAAACTTCTACTACTGTGGTAGGCGTGGGCTTTGTGTCTATATTTGCTACAATAATGCGTTCAGTAAGCTGCTCGTAGTAGCTAACCCCCTCTCCTATTTTTTTATTCATTATTAAACCGACCCATGCATTACCCGGATTTGATTTTGTATTTATAGCCCTGTATTCACCTGACCAGAAGTCTTGCTCTTCTTGCCATCGAACTTCGCTAATTCCCACTACATCTAGCTTTAATCTATCCATTTCCCTTTTTAAATTTTCAAACCTACCTGCCCGATTAAGGGATCTGACATTTCAAGCTGCGATCCGTAGAACGCCAGTTTTCTTTCTCCCGATAACGACATCCTCCTGAGTAGTCCCCGCCCGAAGATCCGAATGGGGGACTTGTTTTCTTCCGGCATATTTTACCCAAGGGGACGCCATCATCATTTAACCATACAGTAAGGCTACATGCCCTCGGGAAAAATTACGGCCGTAGTTTAACTTTGCTTTCAGCCGTTCACAGTACCAGCACAGCAAGGCCGTTTTGGTTAATGTTACAAGGCCAGATTAGTCAATCATCAAGACTGTTGCTCCTGCAAGAACTGAAAATTCTGCTGCCCTTCTTCAGGAATCACACGTTTGTCTGACCTCTCAACAGATACCCCTCCGTTGTGTTTGCACCTACGGTATGGCTATCTGTATCGCTGAGGCACGCAAGCTTCTCCACCAACGGCACGGTCCATGGTCCTAGTTCTATAAAATTCCGAAAATAGTATCTGAAAATAGAAAAACTACTGAACAGAATAAAATAGAATAAAAAATGTTTAGAGTCATTGAGGGAAATCGCACAAAGACTGAAGGCGTGTTGTCCTCTTCGCTAGACCAGTCCCTCGACTTCTCTTCCACAGAACTAAAGAAACTGGTAAGATAACTTCTCTACTGATGAACTGCGCTTGCAAGCTTTGAAGCAAAATTGAATTGTGTAGGTGCAACGTTCGGCAATTTCTTATCAGTAACGGTTTTTAAGAGCATCTGTACGTGAAGTGGAATGTGAGAAAAAAGCTTCTAAACGTTTAAGAGAAACAAAAAATTATCTGGTTTCCTTGATAAAATTCACACATTGAGAAAGTATCTAGTTAAGTCTGTCACTATAACAGTGGATGAAGATAGCAGCAAAACACTCGGTTTTAATCAAAGTCAGAATTCCAGAAATATTTCCGTCGATTACAGCAGCACCATTGAAAGTTTGAGAAACCATTTGTTTGATCATCCAGAGTCAGCCGTAGCCCTTTTTTAACATATTCAAATAAACCACTGGCTGTTTGATCAGAACTTGCTTCAGTGTAACATGGAACTCGTTCTTTGCAATTGTCTTCCTCATCTACATAGCTTAGAATAGTAGAGATTTGACTTTTAACGGTGACATCAGTTGTTTCATCGAGCATGAATCCAACAAAAGTAGCCTCATCAATAAATGATTTAGAGTTATCTCTAACAACACTCGTCACATCATCGATTCGGTCATTTTGTGTAAGAGCAGAAGTGCCTTTGAAACCGGGAGCTGTTATGAGATGGTTAGACAGTAGCACATCACAGTTAATTAGAAATTGTAGCAGTTCTTTTTAATTGCCTTTATTTAATAACTCCTCACTTTCATCGTGACCTCTAAACGAATGTTCTTGTATTGCATGAAGTACCACTGCATCAATCAATCTTTTCAGTACTTTTCTATTTTCTTTAACCTTTTCATAATGCATACCCTCTGAAATTTTTTCTGATAATTCAATGAATGATCTACCCGTTGAGTGCCGCGATTTTTTATGCTGTAAAGGATTTTATATCCAATGTTCATCTCATAATTTATCCAAATTTGGGATTAGATACGGTAAATTTGCGATAGTCGTCATATTTCTGGGCGTTTTCTCACTTACAAACGAGCAAAATTCTCGTGAACCAGACAGCCACACATACTCGTCTCGATAATTTGTATTAAAATACCTTTTGTAAGCATTCTCATTATTTTTCCTTCTGCTTACATTACAAGTGCGCAAGAGCTAGAGTACACCTTCTCTGTTTTATCATCACTAACATATTCTTATATCTCAACTGGAGAATGGTATTTTCACTAAGTGTTTTGTTACACGTTGTTCATCCATTTCTAAGAATAAGCGCTAGTATTTGTCTTGGTACACTGAACACAAGGAACTACATAACACAAACACAGCTGTTCAGGCTCGCTCTTTGTTACTTTAACTACGCGTGCTATGCATAATTCCAGTAGTGAGACGTGTCCGTTCCGCATACTCCGGAGACGCCCGTGTTTGTATGGCGACACGGGATTCCCAAGCCTTGGCGTGCTGATTCCTGCATTCCTCCGCCTCACCCCTCCTTCTTCGTATCGCTGCTACGGTAAGCATCCGAAGCTCTATTTCCGCTCTGTTCGACAGCAGGGAGCGAGACATACTCTACCCTAAGCGCTAATTCTTCATGGGGAAAACTGGTTGGTACTGCAGTTATTATTAATATTACATATAAATTTCTAGTTTACTTTGGATATTGACTTCGATGATAGCTTTGATAACTCACAATATGAGCCACTGCTGGAGACGTACCATTCATTCGAATATAGCAAGAGCTAACAAGTGCGAGAACTATCGCACAATCAGATTAACAGCTCATCCATCCAAAGTTACGGCAAGGATAAGTAACAGATAAAGGGAAAGGAAAACTGAGGGTCTGTTAGGTGATGATGAATTTGGCTTTAGGAAAGGGGAAGTCACCAGAGAGGCAATCCTGACGTAGCGTGTGATAATGGAAGCAGGACTGAAGAAAAATCAAGATACATTCATAGGATTTGTCGACATGGAGGGTGTTTGACAATGTAAAATGGTACAGGATGTAAGAAATTCTGAGAAAAATAGGAGAAAGCTATGGGAAAAGATGGGTAATGTACAACACGTAGACGAACCAAGAGGGAACAATAAGACCAGAAGACCAAAAACAAAATTGTGCGGATCAGAAAGTGTGAGACAGCAACGCAGTCTTTGACCTCTGCTGTTCGATCTACACATTGAAGAAGCAATGACGGCAATAAAGCAAAGATCGAGATTGGGATTAAAATTCAGGGTGAAATGATATCGATGATAAGATTCGCTTAGCGAAGGTGAAGAAGAATTATAGGATCTGTTGAATGGAATGAACGATTTAAGGAGTACAGAGTATGGCCTGAGAGTGAAGTGAAGAAGGACGAAAGCAATGAGAAGTAGCAGAAATAGCGACGAACTTATCAAAATATGTAATCATGAAGTAGACGAAGCTACGGAATTCTGTTGCCCTTTAAGCAAAACAACCAATGACGGACGAAGCAAGGACATAAAAAGCAAGAAGGGCATTCCTGGCCAAGAGAAGTCGACTAGAATCAAACCCCAGGTCTTAATCAGAGGAAGAATTGCTTGTGAATGTACTTGTGAAGCACAGGATTTTATGGTGGTGAATCATGAGATGTGGAAAAACTGGAACAGAAGAAGATCGAAGCGTTTGAGTCGTAGTGCTGCAGAAGAATGTTGAAAATTAGGTGCAATGGTAAGTTAAGGAATACGGAGGTTTTCCGCAGAACTAGCGAAGAAAAAGCTTATGGAAAACACTGAGAGGAAGAAGAGACATGTGTTAAGCCATCAGGGAATAACATCCATGGTACAAAAGGGATCAGCAGACGGTAAAAGCTGTAGAGGAAGACAGGGAGTGGAATAAATACAGTAAATATTCGACAACGTAGGTTACAAGTGTTACTCTGAGATAAAGATATTAGCACAGAAGATGAATTCGTGCTGGGCCGCATCGAACCAGCCACGAGACTGC
Source organism: Schistocerca piceifrons (assembly GCF_021461385.2). NCBI lineage: Eukaryota > Metazoa > Arthropoda > Insecta > Orthoptera > Acrididae > Schistocerca > Schistocerca piceifrons. The sequence continues at coordinate 129,074,225 of NC_060139.1, read as the reverse complement.
TGTGAAACAAATTCGCCAAAGCGGCTTTCAATCGCAAGACTTGCAGACCACTGCTGAGCCACAGGAAATTATTACGATATAAAGGACTAATGAATATAAAATACTGGTTACTCATAGTTGTATGCTCTGACTCGGAAGATCTCGCGGTAAGCTCATGAGGAATAAAGGAGGATGAAGGAAATCCTCGAAAGCCTCGTGAGTGTTCTCGATGTAGACCTAAGAAAGCTATACAGCGTGAACCAGAACTCCACCGACAAACTGTCAGAGGTTGTTAAGGGATAGTTTCTGAGTATTTTGGTATAAGCGACCCACGGTATCCAGCCACTCAATACGGAGTAATAATATAATTACGATTTATTCGGTTTGTTACCGCAACAACCCTTCTTAATGTGAAAATACCTTCACAACAGTGGAGAAGCCTGTAATAATCAGTATCCAAAACGTACAAGACGCAACACAGAGTAATGCAATAACCCTCAGAGGGAACACTTATAATTTTATCACAGTGCGTTCAATCTGTTCTGTCAAACAGCAGTACAGTACGTAACAAATGCGGAACTTTTCCCTTGTAGGCATGGTTCAAAATTTCGACCATCGTGATCACGGCAGAGTGTAGAGCGACGTACCATGCACTGTCTTACAAGCTCAAGAACACCTACAGTTAGGTGTACTAGTTCTGCGGCTGCAATAATCCTAGGAACTAGGTCCGTGCGATAACGACAGGAGTCTCGTAAACTAGGCTCTTCCCGCGCACACGGAAGATGTAGTTCACTGGTGTTACACCTGGTGAGCAATTTGGCTATGAAAAGGAACATCTCAACCGATCCATTGTCGTCAAAACAGTATTTCGGTGTTGTTCCTAACATCGAGTGCAAAGTGTGCCGGCGTCCCTTCACGATGAAACGACATACGCTGACGAATTCTCAGTGACAGATCGCTTAGCAACAGCGGGGGGGATTTGTTGAAGGAACGTTCTGTATACGATTCCGTTCAGTACATCAGGAATTAGGTAGGGACCAGTCACAAAACTATTGATAATACCAGCCCATAAATTCAAAGCAAATTTTTGTATGTAGGATCGATACACCAGTCTGTCTAATTTTTCGTCATCCTATTCATCGCTATTCCTACTGTTGAAAATGGCCTCTCTTTAGATTGGTGTAGGGACAAATTTGCAAACGCCTCCGCTGATGGCAATTATTGCAACTTCTGTGGATGGTATGGGTGCAGTTGTTCGCGCAAGATTCTCAGAAAAAGTGAATTGGCTTGTATACAAAGGTAGTGCAACGCGCCGGTTACTAGAGGCAGGATTGCCACCAATCACGTGAAAAGAGTCTTCGATATCTGATGCTCTAGCATATCTCACACACCCGGTGTCTTCCATTCTAACACGGAAGGATCCAATTTCCCTCAGGCGCCTATGGACAGATGCAGAAGTGTTGTGATGTGGTTTCCGTCGGTACTGGAACAGCCCAGCAAAGCGACATTGTGCTGATATTCCACTGTGCACCCGTACACGAGGTGCAAATCGGCCAGTTCTTCGCCAGTAAACGTCTCCAAAATACTGCTGTGTCTCACGGTTGACGCACAACTGACACTGCCGGAAAAGGAAACTCTAGATAGAACCGATCAATACTGAATGGGAACCTGAGGGCAACGAGGTAAGGAAGACATTACTGTTGTCAACAGCATCTTGGAAACAAGACACACAGCACATTCCGTCAATATCCGCACAGCTCTGCACTATTTTCAGTGCAGCTATAGCCAAGTAAAAAAATAAAAGAATATTTATTTTTTAAATTTTAATTCCTACGCTTAAATATTGTACATGGTGGGAGATAATGATTACTTTTATTTAGCTGTAACAGTGGAAACCTACACGAAGTTTGCACGCGAGTGTGCAATATCATTGGATCGTAAATTGTTATCAAGAAAATTTCTCTTTATGTAAAGTGCTAATGAGATAAAACATTGTAATATTTCTTATTTTATGTTAATAAATGTCTTTCATAAAACAGGTCCACTCCAAGACAAAGTTCTCTATGTTTTCGGCTTGTGGGATTTGAACAATATCATTGAAAATATTTGACCATACAGCCTGTCAGGAAAATCATCGGACTTATTTTACGTAATATCCAAAACTGGATATTGCTTTTTCAGATACACAGCATCGTTAGATGTAGGTGAAGTAGAATCAGAACGGTCTCACGAAAACGTCGTGTTTAACATATGTCACTTGCTCCACAATATTTTTGAAATTAAGTTGCGACTGCGATTGCATAAATAATACACGACTCTGAATAACACTTTTCTTTCTAATTACATTTCCAATATGCACTTACATTAAGTCAGCACTGACCGACAGTCAGAATCAGATCAGCAAAGGAATGCGATGCGACTGCGAATGAGAATGAAAATTCTAAAGCAAGATTCGACGTTGTTTCGTCACTTGCATTTCAGGTGTGAGAAACTACTTTCGTCACATTATGACGTAGTTCGTATTGTGCTTCTACGATTTGGTTTCTCCTTGCTCTTACATGATCTTAGCCGCTTTGCTTGAACATTACCTATTATTACTTATACGTAACTAAGAAAACATGAAAACTACGTAACAAATCATAAATGTAAGAGGAGAGTCGCCACATGGTGCGCATACGAAGCTAATCGGGGCAGGAAACCAAACGAAATACGAAATATTTGTTTTATAAATAACTCCTTCTCTTGCTGCACCGTATTTTATTCTGCCAGATGCATTTCGCCCTTTTCAGCTTAAAGGCAGCATCAGTGGGATAGTTGTTCGCGTTTTTAGTTGGCATCTGCGTTTCCTCTCATCTGGTCACACGATGGAGATCGAGGTACCCATCTATTTACGAAACATAAGCCTGTTTTTTATGTTTGGAACATCTTTCTTTCCATTTTCATTGCCGGCTGTTGTGACCGATCTGTTCTAGGCGCTTCAGTGCGGATCCGTGCGACTGCTACGCTCGCAGGTTCGAATCCTGCCTCGGGCATGGATGTGTGTGATGTCCTTAGGTTAGTTAGGTGTAAGTGGTTCTAAGTTTTAGGGGACTGATGACCTCAGATGTTAAGTACCATAGTGTTCAGAGCCATTTGAACCATTTTTTACATTTTCATTTTGTTAGCCCTTGTTGCTGTGATGCACTATCATCCTTTTCTCACTAATATAAACATTTGAACTCAAAGCAGTTACGTCTTGAGGTCACAGTTTTCGATCAAAAGTCTGTATTAATGACAGAAGACCGACAGGGAATCACAACAACAAGGGCAAACAAATTGAAAAGTGGGAAGAAAAACGTTCGAAACATAAAGTCGCGCTGACGTTTCGTAAATAGGGCGGTAGTGCGATCTCGAGCATGTGACCAGATGAGAGGAAACGCAGACGCCAGCTAAAAACGCGAAGAACTATACCACTGATGATGCCTTAAAGCCGAAAAGAGCGAAACGCGTCTGGGAGAATAAAATACAGCGCAGCAAGAGAAGGCGTTATTTACAAAACAAATATTTCAGTCTTGCTGCGGAAGATGGCCACGCAAGCAAACACGAAATGCAATAACTCTTTAACGAGTCTCCGTATAACGTGGGTCCGATACCAAAATACTCAGAAGGTATTCCTGAACAACCTCTCGCAATTTGTCGGTGGAGATCTGGTTCACCCCTTGTAGGTTGCAGGTACTTGAGGCTGTGATTGAGGAGGAGATGACGGAGCCTACCAAGTGCGTGGTAATCACGACTTTGACTGCCGCTTCTGGAAACTGTGGATCGTTTGCTTCCAGCGATGCAAACAATTAGACACGTGACAGAGAAAGTGCTTTCGCTTCGTCACGAGGAAGGCTTTCTTCTGCGCAAGCGAGTGCCCGTTTTACGGCCGTTTGTGTCGACACGAGTGGCAGAGAGGCTTCCGTTGCGCGGGACAGCTCCTCTCTCCCCCTGACTTAACCCGCAGCTCCTAACCGGCTCCACAGCGCCAGCACAAAAAGAAAACCGTGGCGGCGGGTCCGAGGTGGCAGCGCGAGGCGTAAAATGAAAGTTAAATATGTACTAATTTCGTGCTGTCGGCGTTTCTGAAAGGCATTTTGATACCGTATTTTTGGAAGTGATTTTAATAACACCTGCCGTGCGAGGCTACGTCCTACCCCGTTCCTTTTTTTTTCCCCCTAACCCCGCCCTGTGTCTACCCCTCCCGTTTTTTCCCGCCACTAACGAGACATTTGAGTGGAAACGATGTTAATCTGCGCTCCGGCGGGAAAGACAAATGAACGCCGGCCCGTCTTGTAATTACAAGGCGAGAGTCGGTCGCGTGGGCGCCTTCTCCGTGGCGCGATCGCTTCCAGCGGGGGATCTGGCCGGAAACACAGGGCGACACCGGGCACCGAGTAAGCCGTCCCGTTTGAACTCGAACCACTCAAAATACCCCGCCCACACAACTCCTCGCATATTACCTGTCGTCATGAAACACTTGATCTGCCGATATTTCAAAGCCTGTGTGTATAAATATCCTACATCAGAATCGAAAATTTTCTTTGTTGATTAGTGGTTTCGGCTCACTGACTAACCATCGTCAGATCAGTGTAAAATGTCCTTCAGTGTGTGACAATCATCTACATCTACATCTACGTGAATACTCTACTATTCACAATAAAGTGCCTGGCAGAGGGTTAAATGAACCACCTTCAACCTGTCTCTCTACAGTTCCACTCTTGAACGGCACGCTGGAAAAACGAGCACTTAAATTTTTCTGCGCGAGCTCTGATTTCTCTTATTTTATCGTGATGATCATTTCTCCCTATGTAGGTGGGTGCCAACACAATGTTTTGCAATCGGAGGAGAAAACTGGTGATTGAAATTTCATGAGACGATCCCGTCGCAACAATAAACGCCTTTGTTTTACTGATTGCCACTCCAATTCGCGTATCATGTCTGTGGCACTAACTCCCCTACCTCGCGATAATACAAAACGAGCCGCCCTTCTTTGTACTTTTTCGATGTCATCCGTCAGTCCCACCTGATGCGGATCCCACACCGCACAGCAATACTCCAGAAGAGGGTGAACAAGCGTGGTGTAAGCAGTCGCTTTAGTAGACCTGTTGCACCTTCTAAGTGTCCTGCCAATGAATCACAGTCTTTGGTTTGCTCTACCCACAATATTATCTATGTGATCGTTCAAATATAGGTTATTTGTAATTGTGATCCTTAAGTATTTAGTAGAATTTACAGCCTTCAGATTTGTGTTACTTATGGAGTAATCGAAATTTAGCTGATTTGTTTTAGTACTCATGTGAATAACTTTATGCCGGCCGGGATGGGCAAGCGGTTAAAGGCGCTATAGTCTGGAACCGCGCGACCGCCACGGTCGCAGGTTCGAATCCTGCCTCGGGCATGGGTGTGTGTGATGTCCTTAGGTTAGTTAGATTTAAGTAGTTCTAAGTTCTAGGGGACTGATGACCTTACAAGTTAAGTCCCATAGTGCTCAGATCCATTTGAACCATTTCAATAACTTCATACTTTTTCCTTATTCGGGGTCAGGGTCAAATACATCGCCATTTTCTAGAGCTCAGTCACCCCAAAATGAATAATTGTACTCGGTTACTTAAATTGACTACATTAATCACTAATCAACTGCTTTTACAGTGTCCATATTGCCACACATGTGTACACACGATCGACAGCACGTATCGTAATAAGCCTTTTATTGCAGTAGCAAGAGACAATAATTAATCTATACAACATGTCTATAATATTGCATCAAGTTCATATCCCTTGTATAGACCCTCTATGTACTCCTTCTATATATATAGTCTGTCGGTAAATTGAATAGCGAGCCCCCACTCAGCCAACCCAGCTACGGCACAAAGCGCTTCTACAGGTTGTTTCACAACGTAATACCGCCCCTGCCACGGCGCGTGCTTTAAATCTGTGGCGATGCCGTGTACAGATACGTCTCGCGTGCGTTAATTTCTAGACAAGTGTATTAAGACCATATGGAATACAAAAAACGATAGCTTCTTCTGGAACACAACATTATAGACTAAATAATATTAAGATAAGAATGAAGTCAAAATTATACTACAAACATAGAACAGAATGCCTGTTCATGTGAATGTATTGTATGTTCCTCTATTGCTATTCGTAAAACGAACCTCATATAATGCAATCAGTCTGTAGAATTTGAGGCTTTTTCTTACTTTGTGTTTCTACTAAAAGGTAGAAGTTTTCTTTGAAGGACTGCTTAACAATTTTTGCAACACGATAAATGTTTAAAACGTCAGCATAAATTTATAATTTTGCGTGTCGTATTAGTCTGATTTGCACTACTTTTTTTGTCACTGTCTTCGTAAACATGTTTCAAAAATATGTGTACAATGTTATGCATATTGGGTATTCACTCTGTTGTCAGCTGTCGAAAAGGTTACTAGTGTTTTGGTAGCATCAAGAGATTATTTGTTTTGTATAAAAATAGATTAGACAATCTGTATTAAATTTTGTTGTAGGAATGGAATGGAGTGTACGAAATTTTTAGAAATGTTAAATATTGCTTTTGGTGAGCCTGTTACAAGTGAACCAAGGGCATACAAGTGGTATAAACATTTCAAAGCAGGCCTTAAAGGACAGTGGTTTTACAAGCATGGATGAAATTAAAAATGCATAGTTAAGAGACCTATAAACAACCCCGAAGAAACAGTTCCTAAAGAAATTCGGGAATTGGAAAAAGCACTGGCACAAGTACCTACCGTATGTAATAGGGAATATTTTGAAGAGTATAACATTGCTGTAGATTAACAAATAAAGTTCTTACCAAAAAATAAAAATTAATACGTGAACGCACCTCGTATGTCAAGCTTTTTGCTTAGAAGTCCAGAATCGATGTACATGTTTCGAAGAAAATTTCAGCTGTGTTTAGAATAGCTATTGCGCACAAATTTTAAGCAATATGTCTCAGAATTGGGTGAACAGTGACCGAGATAGAGATTTAGTGTTCCATAAGAATCAAGGGTTTTACGTGATTTTGAAAGTGTCTATAACGATCGGTTTCCTCCCAAGATTATTAGTTTTCCTTCGTGGCGATTCCACTAAACCATGTGGTTTATTTTCGCGTTCCTTCCATATGCGTCCTGTTGGACGAGGCTGACGTTTGCATAAATTGCAGCCCTTTGATTGAGACTGGTAATGTAGCCAACAGTTATTTTTGGGTCGCGTCTTTCATGCATGATGTAATATCCATAGAGACAATCGAACGCTCGTTACTCCGCAAATACCTCCTCTTCCTCGTATTCTGCGCATTTTCTTGCAATGCTAGACGATTATCCATCACTTCTCGAAATCGAGTAAGTATACAAAGTTTGGGTCTTGAAAGGAGGATATAAGATGAGCATGAACAAAAGCAAAACGAGGATAATGGAATGCAGTCGAATTAAGTCGTGTGATGCTGCGGGAATTAGATTAGGAAATGAGACACAGTAGTAAAGGAGTTTTACTATTTGGGGAGCAAAATAACTGATGATGGTCGAAGTAGAGAGGATATAAAATGTAGACTGGCAATGGCAAGGAAAGCGTTTCTGAAGAAGAGAAATTTGTTAACATCGAGTATTGATTTAAGTGTCAGGAAGTCGTTTCTGAAAGTATTTGTATGGAGTGTAGCCATGTATGTAAGTGAAACATGGACGATAAATAATTTAGACAAGAAGAGAATAGAAGCTTTGAAATGTGGTGCTACAGAAGAATGCTGAAGATTAGATGGGTAGATCACATAACTAACGAGGAGGTATTGAATAGAATTGGGAAGAAGAGGAGTTTGTGGCACAACTTGACAAGAAGAAGGGATGGGTTGGTAGGACATGTTCTGAGGCATCAAGGGATCATCAATTTAGTACTGGAGGGCAGCGTGGAGGGTAAAAATCGTAGAGGGAGACCAACAGATGAATACACTAAGCAGATTCAGAAGGATGTAGGCTGCAGTAGGTACTGGGAGATGAAGATGCTTGCACAGGATAGAGTATCATGGAGAGCTGCATCAAACCAGTCTCAGGACTGAAGACCACAAGAGCAACATACAAAGTTAACTGACTAACACTGGCAACTAAGATCATACGAACAGAAACGACGTATATCACTGCACGCCGATCTACACCGCTAGACAGGTAACGGGCAACAGATTTTGGGTGCCCCTGTAGGCTGGTGGTAGCGTTCTTCCGGGAAAGGCCACTTCCCCCACCAAAAGCGCTGCTCGCTCTTTAGTTTACAGACAGACTATACCTTTCACCTTTCCCTTCTTTGCTTAGAACTGGTTTCCCGTCTGAGCTCTTGATATTCATACAGTTGCTTCTGTCTTCTCTAAAGGCTTCCTTATTTTCCTGTTGGCGGTATCTATCTTTCCCCTAGTGATACACGCTTCTAAATCCTTACATTTGTCCTCTAGACATTCCTGGTTTCTATTTAATCTCATTCCTTAGAAGTTTCTATTGCTGAATTTTTATTTTTTCTCCTTTCCTGGATTAAATTCAATATCTCTTATGTTGTCCAAGCATTTCTACTAAACCTTGTCTTTTTACCTATTTGATCCTCTGCTAGCTTCGCTGTTTCATCTCTCAAATCCACACATTCGTGATTATTTTCTTTGAATGATACGTTGTTGAACATTTTTTGAGCAAACAATGTTACCGAGTATTATTTGTTGTCAATGAGCATAATCTTGCTTAGATAAGTATCAACACTAGCTGGACAATCAGAGAGCTAGGATGCAAACGTAGACATAATGGACATCAACATAGCTACCTGAGATTATGGTTGTTCATTATTGTTATAAATGATCTGATTGATGATATTGTTCGGCCACATCTGGAAATTATTGTGTGTCAGTGGGGTGGAGTTAACATCAAAAACTGAAGATCTATTTAGGACATAATGTAACAGAGAAGAAAGACCCTAGAGGAGTGGTTCCCAACCAGGTGGGAATTAACTATGATAAACTGAACTTAAACAAAACCGCAAACAGTTGTTTGTGATGATATACTTAAGCCCGCTTTCGCTACGTTAAAGCAGCATCTTCAGGCGGTTCTACGCCGAAAGGATCCCCGCCATTTCAGTATACAGCTCACCATCTCTAGAGCTTTACCCTCGTGGCAACCAACTACATGGTATGTAAATTTCGTGTTTTCGTATATTTCGAGATTGAAGTCGTGTTAGGCAGTTCATTAATAGGTTCTTCTGGTTCCTACATTTCCATTTATAAATGGGGGTCCTCTGTTTTCTGATATTCTTCACCATACGTTTGTCCTTCATCTGCGTTCAATTTGCACATGTACGCACTTGTAGGCTCAACAGATTAATTAACTTCTTGCTTCCCGAATTTTAATCTTGCATAATTTTATCCTTCTGAGGGTTTTTAACTTTGTAGAAACGGGGCTGCTTAATGGGTTAGCATCTTCAGACAGAGCTCCCCTGATGGTTTCTTATTTTATGCTTCTTTTATTACGAATCAGCCGTATTTTTAACATTAACTACTGTTCTTTCTGTCATAGTGCCTCATCCCCTGCATTGTTGTCGGCTTCCTCTCTGCATTGGATTGGATTCTGTGGCTACGAACGTTGGGGACGTCTCCGTGTGCTAAACTGACACTACTGTAAGTGTCTTATTTAGGTTCACCTTTATTGGCTGCCTGTAATTAATTTTTTAAATATATGGATTACAAGGATGCTTTCGCTTCCGTGTAGCACCACCTGAAGAAGCTGCTTTAACGCAGTTAAACCGGTCGTAAATAAATCATCACTTAACAGCTGTTTGCGGTTTTTTTTCAAGTTCAATTTTCCATGAATTTCAACGGCTGTGGTTGCCCATATTGTGAAGTTGTCTGTGATAAGCAGTTAATTAATTACTTAAATATTTGAACGGTAAAAACGAGAATGTTGAATTGTGTTTCGGTGGTGAAAATAAATTAACTTTAAGAGATCATTACTATTACAATTGCTTCATAAGAGTGTAATACTGATTACATATGTTACTAACAAATACTTTTTTTCCAATGCTAGGATTAACGAGTGTCACAACGTGGTGGACGTTACAGCTGGTGAAAGGAATGTCTGGACAACAACTTTCTCACATAGTCTACCCACTACATACACACTTTGTATCATGCATTTTCGACACTAAAACTGAGGCATATACATTACACAGGTATAAAAACCTAGTGAAGTTGGCTTTTCCAAGTTGTAAGCACTTCCTGCCATGGACTATAAATTTCTGCATAATTCACATCGCAACAAAAAGTGAAACAAGTGACAGAACAGTATAACGGTAACTATATAGCGGCTACCACTCTGCTACAGTGCCTACACATTATTATCATTATTATTATTAGTGGCAGTGGTCAGCAGTAGAGCATTGGCTGCCTGAAATCTTCCAATTCCTGCCAGGTCAGAAGTAAGGAGCCCAACAATTGACTGATGTAAAAACAGTAAATATAGTGCACGATTTTAATTTGCTTGCATTTTTCTTAAGTTAGGATGCGGTATGTGAACGAAGCAAGTGTCGCTAGAGAGAGGAATAGTACAGATGAGCAGTTTTAGGCGTCACTTGCGATGTCCTGAGTACTGATTTATCATTTTGTAAAAATATAATACGTGTAATTCTGTCACAAATAGGCAGAACCATTTGTTTCATCGACTCATTAATTCGCGGTTTTATAAAACGCGTACAAAAATTAAATACCGTTTATCTTACTCCATTTTAAAGATAAAAGTGTTCAAAGAAAACTCTTATTATTTCTAAAGTTAATTCAGTAATAATGTTGTTGATAGTGGGCGAAAGAGTTGTGCGGGGTACTCGGTAAAATCTAATTGCACTCAGGGAAAGTAGTCTCAACTGCCTTATAGAGCGAAATTACAATGAAATGAACACCCTTAGCTGCTTACAGGCGTTGACATACGTCAACGGGGACAGATGAAAATGTGTGCCCCGACCGGGACTCGAACCCGGGATCTCCTGCTTACATGGCAGACGCTCTATCCATCTTTTTTTTCTTTTCCAGACCGAGACTCGAACTCGGGATCTTTCCTTTTGTGAGCAAGTGCTCTACCAACGGCCATCTGAGCCACAGAGGACACAGAGGATAGCGCGACTGCAGGAATTTATCTCTGACACGCCTCCCGCGAAACCCACATTCTCAACGTATTGTCCCGCACTACATTCGTAGTGCCCCCGCCCATTATACACATTACTCGCGGCGCGTTGTCGATTCCCGTAAGAGTTCGGGCACTGTTTGTGGATTCGCACAGAAGAAGAAGATGGTCAAGTGGCCGGTGAGCCTTAACTATATATATACTTAGATGGTGTCTGTTCGGACATGTCCGAAAGAACAGATACCATCTTAGTATATATGCCTTATAGAGTGCCAGCATGCATATGTACGTAGCGAAGCTTCGATTTCACTCAGAATGTGTGTGTTGCATGAAGACGCCACGTGGCTTTTTATTCAGCGTTGTCTCTCCCGTGGAGCTGTTCGCTATTGGTGGGAAATAGTCCAGCCAAGATTTAATTGTCATTGAATACTGTAATCTTGATCAGTGATGGTGAACTGTTAGCGTAAGATATTTCTGCAGCAAGGGGGTGAAATAGTTCTGTAATTTGTTTACACGAGTGTGGAAAATTGCCTAAAAGCCGTTCTCAAGCTGCCAAGTGTTACAAAAGTCGTTACACCGTCGAGGGAAATCACCTCTTAGCCCAACAAAACCATTGAAAGAAAACATCACAAGTGGCTTAAAACGTTAATGTCAGCAAACGCACTACACTAGTTCAGCAGTAGATACCATTACTTAAGCCTTTTGAAGAAGGTAACGTTTATAATATTACGGATTATTTTGAATTGACCCAACGCTGCTACTACGACTCCAGATGGCTGGGGTCGATCCCCGGTCCTAGTGTTGTATATGTCGCTTTCCCCTTCTTTCACTTCTGGAAATGTCTGTTAACGTATAAAACGCAGAGTGGCATCGTGAATCGGGATCCACGATTAACTGTAGGTATTCTCAAGATACACTGGAAGTTAACACACAGGCCACTCCTGACTAATACACTAAAATTCATTAGTTGGCGCCTAGGTTCACGCATAACTGACTGGTACAATATTTTCATAATGTGCGTTGCTCTTTATGCCAAGCCACTGAGGTACTTACACTAAGAGCAAATTCTGACGTCACAGGGGAGACAGTAGTACCAAATTAAAAGAACGTTGCACAGACAGCTTTACTGTTCACGTAGTTGGACACGTTTGTCGATCAAGATAATTACCTTATCAACATAAATACCATTTGAGCCATAGAAATGTTTCAGTCAAGTCTCTCTCCTTCCGAACAGGCCTCGGAAGGCGCAACGGTACCGACCGACCGCCGTGTCATTCACAGCCGATCGGCTTCACTGGATGCGGATATGGAGGGGCATGTGGTCAACTCCCCCTCTCCCGGCCGTTGTCAGCCTTCGTGACCGGAGCCGCTATGGCTCATCCACGCCGCTCCTCAGTTGGGCATTCTGCTCGCCAACAGCGTTAAGTAGATTCTGACGGTCACCCATCCAAGTGTTAGCCATGTTCGACAGTGCTCAGCTCCGGCGATTTGACGGGAACCGGTGTACCACAGCGGCAAGGCCGTTGGTTTTCAGTCAGATATGGCTCGGAAAGAAACGTTGAAGACCTTACGTGATATTAGCACAGAGTGAATGCTGAAAAGATTAAGGCAAGATACGGTTTCTTTTTCTGCATTCTTCTTAAAAGATACATATTAAATCACCTTGTTTAGAGTCTGATCCTAATGAATTTTCTTGTCCTCAGGTACAAGAAAAAAAAAAGCTTTGTTGATTTTAGGAACTATTCATGTATGAGTTTTATCCATCATCCTTTTGCATTTCGAAATCCGTCCTCGGAGGGAAGTTGAGAAAATATTCTCGACCTCTAGCAAAATAGCCAACCATTCAGGTCATGTATATGTGAGGCCTACTTCAGAAATCACAGTATTCCACTCTTGATTAGCGATTTGTTTTGGAGCAGCCTGACTGTTTGAGCCCCCACTGAGACATGATGAACTGTTGAAGTCAATATTTAGAACCCAGTTCACTTCGTTTTTATTTTTGCACTCATTACCGGTTAACGTGCTCTCTAGTTTCGCGCGTAACTGACTGCAAAAATATTTTCGCAATCTGCGTTGTACTTTTCTGCTAAGGATTTAGTTGTTGTTGTTGTTGTTGTTGTGGTCTTCAGTCCTGAGACTGGTTTGATGCAGCTCTCCATGCTACTCTATCCTGTGCAAGCTTCATCTCCCAGTACCTACTGCAACTTACATCCTTCTGAATCTGCTTGGTGTATTCATCTCTTGGTCTCCCTCTACGATTTTTACCCTCCACGCTGCCCTCCAATACTAAATTGGTGATCCCTTGATGCCTCAGAACATGTCCTACCAACCGATCCCTTCTTCTAGTCACGTTGTGCCACAAACTTCTCTTCTCCCTAATTCTATTCAATTCCTCCTCGTTAGTTATGTGATCTACCCATCTAATCTTCAGCATTCTTCTGTAGCACCACATTTCGAAAGCTTCTATTCTCTTCTTGTCTAAACTATTTATCGTCCATGTTTCACTTACATACGTGGCTACACTCCATACAAATACTTTCAGAAACGACTTCCTGACACTTAAATCAATACTCGATGTTAACAAATTTCTCTTTTTCAGAAACGGTTTCCTTGCCATTTCCAGCCTACATTTTATATCCTCTACTTCGACCATCATCAGTTATTTTGCTCCCCAAATAACGAAACTCCTTTACTACTTTAAGTGTCTCATTTCCTAATCTAATTCCCTCAGCATCACCCGAGTTAATTCGACTATATTCCATTATCCTCGTTTTGCTTTTGTTGATGTTCATCTTACATCCTCCTTTCAAGACACTGGCCATTCCGTTCAACTGCTCATCCAAGTCCTTTGCTGTCTCTGACAGAATTACAATGTCAGCGGCGAACCTCAAAGTTTTTATTTCTTCTCCATGGATTTTAATACCTACTCCGAATTTTCCTTTTGTTTCCTTCACTGCTTGCTAAATATAGCGATTGAATAACATCGGGGAGAGGCTACAACCCTGTCTCACTCTCTTCCCAACCACTGCTTCCCTTTCATGTCCCTCGACTCTTATAACTGCCATCTGGTTTCTGTACAAATTGTAAATAGCTTTTCGCTCCCCGTATTTTACCCCTGCCACCTTCAGAATTTGAAAGAGTGTATTCCAGTCAACATTGTCAAAAGCTTTCTCTAAGTCTACAAATGCTAGCAATGTAGGTTTGCCTTTCTTTAATCTAGCTTCTAAGATAAGTTGTAGGGTCAGTATTGCCTCACGTGTTCCAATATTTCTACGGAATCCAAACTGATCTCCCCCGAGGTCGGCTTCTACTAGTTTTTCCATTCGTTTGTAAAGAATTCGCGTTAGTATTTTGCAGCCGTGACTTATTAAACTGATAGTTCGGTAATTTTCACACCTGTCTCACCTGCTTTCTTTGGTATTGGAATTATTATATTCTTCTTGAAGACTGAGGGTATTTCGCCTATCTCATACGTCTTGCTTACTAGATGATATAGTTTTGTTAGGGCTGGCTCTCCCAAGGCTGTCAGTAGTTCTAATGGAATGTTGTCTACTCCCGGGTCCTTGTTTCGACTCAGGTCTTTCAGTGCTCTGTCAAACTCTTCACGCAGTATCATATCTCCCATTTCATCTTCATCTACATCCTGTTCCATTTCCATAATATTGTCCTCAATTACATGTCACTTGAATAGGCCCTCTACTCCTTCCACCTTTCTGATTTCCCAACTTTGTTTAGAACTAGTTTTCCATCTGAGCTCTTGATATTCATACAAGTGGTTCCCTTTTCTCTAAAGGTATCTTTAATGTTTCTGTAGACAGTATCTATCTTACCCCTAGTGAGATAAGCCTCTACATCCTTACATTTGTCCTCTAGCCATCCCTGCTTAGCCATTTTGCATTTCCTGTCGATCTCATTTTTGAGACGTTTGTATTCCTTTTTTCCTGCTTCATTTAGTGCATTTTTATATATTCGGCTTTCATCAACTAAATTCAATATTTCTTCTGTTACCCAAGGATTTCTACTAGCCCTCGTCTTTTTACCTACTTGATCCTCTGCTGCCTTCACTACTTCATCCCTCAAAGCTACCCATTCTTCTTCTACTGTATTTCTTTCCCCCATTCCTGTCAATTGTTCCCTTATGCTCTCCCTGAAACTCTGTACAACCTCTGGTTTAGTCAGTTTATCCAGGTCCCATCTCCTTAAATTAACACCTTTTTTGTAGTTTCTTCAGTTTTAATCTACATTTTCAATTATGTAACATTTTAAAAATTCCACACATTTATAGCCAAAGTTGTTGCAGTGGGCTACAGTACAATTAAACCTGCTCCTATTTTATTTCACTCGAAATTCAAAGATTTTAATCACAAAACAAATCGTGGCACTACCCGCACACGAAAGCAGTGCTACTTCAGAGTGGCTCATTCGAACTCGCAACTTCTACTTGCTGGTGGGAAACGAGACACTCGAACTCAGCGACTCTTCCCAAAGCGGTTCCTGAGCAGCAAGCCTGAATTCCTTAACTTCTACCTTCCCGCGGCAGACCAACTGCGCGAACTCAGCATACTCCTCCACATTTGACCGGAGCAAGTGCACACCTCAGCCATTATTTACGATGTTCTTAAAGAACATTGTAAAAGGAAACAAATTAAATATAAACAAAAAGATTTTATTACAAATTTCAGGTACAAAAATATTTCCTGAAAACAGCTGATTTTATTTTATCTTATATTCTGCTCACGACTGCTTTGTATGAAATGCACTTTTTAATTCTAAGTTGCCGGTTTCACCAGTTAAGAGTAAATCTGATTACTGTTGCCTCTTGCTGACCATCCTTTGCAAAGTTAGTTCTTATGTAGGTATCACTTTATTCTTGCTTAGACTTTTCACAAACTTGAAGTTGTTTGAGTGAGGAGATTCACATGAAGTATTGAAATGGGAATGAAAGCTTTCACAAGCGTTAGTTGTTCTCCATAAGGAAGAGCAATATGCTACTCAAATACGAGGAAACAGCGTATCTTTTTCGTCATCAGTGTAATTTTCAGTTACGTAATCGTCAGATTTGGCGAGTTATTGGTCTTAGGACTGTATGCTGACGACAGCAAAAATATCAGCAATATCTTGAGAATTTAAGTAACTGAGCTCAAATAAAGCAGCCACTGGCCTTTTTCACTGTCCTATTTTCTGTACAAGGAAGTCAAAGTATCTGCATTTCTCGCAACCTTAAATATGTGGAAAAAAAGAATGATTGTGGGCATTTAAAACTGAAACAAAAATTTTGTGTGCACGACTAACGCATCGTACACAACCCTTGGTAGCGTTAATGATGTATAGCTAATTTAGGTACAACTGTATTCCACTATGTTTTTATAAAAAGGCAAATAATATTCTGTACTAATTATGGCCGTTTATCGTTCAACAGCGATACGATTTCCTTAGAATAACAGTTATAGTTGTACTTATCAAGCACGAGCCAGATGAAACCGACTAACAGTAATCATGACTGATGGGAAGGCAATCTTGATACTCTCATTCATGGACTATTTGAAGTCAGTTACTCGCGTTTTCTGATGAAAAGACAGTTGCCTATTCTTGCATTCATCTTGAACGCATTACATAATTTTGGAATACGTTACCTTCTTCTTACCATTTATAAGGTTGAACAGTAATGGTACGTAAGAGCTTCCAGGGTAACTATGGATCGTCAGCAGCTGGAAAAAGTGTTTCCTTGGATTATTGCCATATCATTACAAATGATGAAGGTTTTGTTTTTCTTTTTTTGTCACTTCCATCTGTATTTCTATGGCCGATTTTGGCATTTTCGGCATACTCTTCAAACGAGCAGGAGTAATAGTCTTTCGTATCCTAACATTCTTCCTAGTTTATGTGTCCACGGTTCTCGGAATGTCATCTACTTCTTCGCGAATAGGCTTTGGTGGTCTTATCCAAAGCTTCGCCTCTTGTTTTAGCAGATTTGCATAACATTCTCCTGTTTAATTAGTATTCTGTAACTGGCGTGAGGTCATGAGTGCCTTTCAAACCCGAAAATAAGCTTTCGATGGCTACTGTAAATAATTTAACAGAACACCGAGAATTTTTACCCGAATATTGCTATCCACATTCTTCATTAAGGTTTAAATTTACAGCCATCTCCTTAAATGTATATTAACACGATCACTAAAAATAGGTTGCAAAACGAGACTTTCTGCCATATTTTTCGCTCCCATGAATAACGTGAACTTCACAACGGATCGCTTTGTGATTTTTCACAGATGCTAGCGAACTGCTGTCGTTCACTGACGAGCTGTTAGGGCCAGGAACACCACCCCTGTTGGCTCATACCTAGAGTCGGGGCCGTCCTTCTGCATGTATACAGAGTTGCCGAGTTCGGGTGTGGGATTAACTGAACCTTTGACAGTATCCTTCTTGTGGTCGTTAAAAGTTGCCGAGTTCGAGTCCGTCCCTTTGGAAAATGCGACTAGCGACCATGAACGGTTTCCCGCCTTCTACCCAGTGACGTCACAGTAGTTAGCTGCGGGCGATAATCTCGCGCGGGAAGACGCTTCCTTTGAATAGGACAAGACAGGTTTTCTTCCCCAGTCGAGTATAAATGACCTTGTTGTCCGCAGGCCGTTAAACTGTAATCTTCCTTCCTTTGTAGCCATACACCGCTAAACGAGCAAACTGCAAGGGTAACCTTCCAGTTATCAAGACTGAGTACAAGGTCCATATTACATAACGTTTTGGTTCGTTTGCACACTGAGTTGAACCATAAGTGACAAAAAGTAGCGCGCCAAATAGTTTTCCTGCACTGACTATCAGTCTGCTATCATAAGGCAGTTACGATGACAATCGGGAATTAGGTGAGGATGTGAACAACTGCCCGTATGCCGTATTTCCTAGATTTGATCCATATGAAGTCTTTCTCTTCCGTAAACTTAAAAAAATTTCTAGGTGGCATAGATTTTCATCGATCGAAGCCATCACCGCAGTCGTTTATTACAAGTAGTTTGAAACAAAACTGTTAGCTGAGGGTGAAAGGAGCAGGTGACTCCAGTATAAAAGAAGTGTAAAAGAACGAACCCGCAAAATTCCAGATCAGTATCCTTAACATCTGTTTGCTGCAGAATCCTTGAACTTCTTCTCATTTCGAATATAATGAATTTTCTCGTAAGGAGTTTTAGAAAGCACCGCTCGTGCGAAACTCAGTTTGACCTTTCCCCATACGGTATACTGCGAACTATGTATGAAGGGCGACAGGCGGATTCCGTATTCCTAGATTTCCGTAGATCATTTGACACTGCGCCACACTGCCGACTGTTAACGAAGGAACGAGCATACGGAATAGGCTCCCAGATATGTGAGTGGTTCGAAGACTTCTTAATTAACAGAACCCAGTATGTTGTCCTCAATGGAGAGAGTTCATCAGATACAAGGGTATCGTCAGGTTCTCCAATGATTGTCTATCTGGCTATGCAGTTGCCATCCCTAACTTCCCAAACCTAAGTCCTAATACAGCAGAGGCGAGCGCACCAGACTAAGTGTCAGCTGTGTCGATTCAGCCTAAGTCCCTACTTGTTGCTGTGCTCAATACTCTCCTGCAACTCTTGCAGCATCCCGACGCAGACTAACGTGGACCGGCGTCCTAAGTACCTCACTCCATCACTGTCCTTCGATCTAGCGGCTATCCGCTTTTATAGAGGGTAGTGCACCCGGCACCACTTGTTCTAGAAGGTTCTAGCACCCCCGAACTTTGAGCCCTGAGTAGGCTAGTCACGCGGCAGCATGTGATGCCTACGTGATGAACTAGCCATTCTCCACTGTTTGCTGTGTCCAAGGGTTGCCACTAACTGTGTTTGAGCCTCGTGATACTGCATACTCCGCTCTTGTTAGTCGAGTACACATTACACATTACACATGAGATAGTCTGGTCTCGTCCGCCTCGCTTGATCTGTAGCAATATTTTCCAGCCTACAGCCTACATGATTTTAATTCTATCTTCTACTATTCGCGACAAGGTCTGCCCCAGTGAAGTGTGATAAGACCGCTGTTATATTCTGTATAGATAAACGATTTGGCGGACAGGGTGGACTGCAAAATGTGACAATGTGCTGATGATGCTATGGTGTACGAGAAGGCGACAAAGTTGAAGGGCTGGAGGAGGATGCCAGATGGTCGACCGTTGTGGCCGAGCGGTTCTAGGCGCTTCAGTCAAGAACCGCACGACTGTTACGGTCGCAGGTTCGAATCCTGCCTCGGGCATGGAAGTGTGTGATGTCCTTAGGTTAGTTAGGTTTAAGTAGTTCTAAGTTCTAGGGGACTGATGACCTCAGATGTTAAGTCCCATAGTGCTCAGAGACTTTTTTTTTTATACAAGATGACATAGGCAACATTTCTTGTTGGTGAGATGAATGGCAACTAGCTCGAAATGTGGAAAAATGTAAGTTAAAGCAGATGAGTAGGAAAATCAAATACAGTGTGCTGCTTGTAGACATCGAAGGAATTCAGAGGTGGGCTGCTAGATTTGTTACCAGTACGTTCCAATAATACTCAACTACACTCCTGGAAATTGAAATAAGAACACCGTGAATCAATTGTCCCAGGAAGGGGAAACTTTATTGACACATTGCTGGGGTCAGATACATCACATGATCACACTGACAGAACCACAGGCACATAGACACAGGCAACAGAGCATGCACAATGTCGGCACTAGTACAGTGCATATCCACCTTTCGCAGCAATGCACGCTGCTATTCTCCCATGGAGACGATCGTAGAGATGCTGGATGTAGTCCTGTGGAACGGCTTGCCATGCCATTTCCACCTGGCGCCTCAGTTGGACCAGCGATCGTGCTGGACGTGCAGACCGCGTGAGGCGACGCTTCATCCAGTCCCAAACATGCTCAATGGGGGACAGATCCGGAGATCTTGCTGGCCAGGGTAGTTGACTTACACCTTCTAGAGCACGTTGGGTGGCACGGGATACATGCGGACGTGCATTGTCCTGTTGGAACAGCAAGGTCCCTTGCCGGTCTAGGAATGGTAGAACGATGGGTTCGATGACGGTTTAGATGTACCGTGCACTATTCAGTGTCCCCTCGACAATCACCAGTGGTGTACGGTCAGTGTAGGAGATCGCTCCCCACACCATGATGCCGGGTGTTGGCCCTGTGTGCCTCGGTCGTATGCAGTCCTGATTGTGGCGCTCACCTGCACGGCGCCAAACACGTATACGACCATCATTGGCACCAAGGCAGAAGCGACTCTCATCGCTGAAGACGACACGTCTCCATTCGTCCCTCCATTCACGCCTGTCGCGACACCACTGGAGGTGGGCTGCACGATGTTGGGGCGTGAGCGGAAGACGGCCTAACGGTGTGCAGAACCATAGCCCTGCTTCATGGAGACGGTTGCGAATGGTCCTCGCCGATACCCCAGGAGCAACAGTGTCCCTAATTTGCTGGGAAGTGGCGGTGCGGTCCCCTACGGCACTGCGTAGGATCCTACGGTCTTGGCGTGCATCCGTGCGTCGCTGCGGTCCGGTCCCAGGTCGACGGGCACGTGCACCTTCCGCCGACCACTGGCGACAACATCGATGTACTGTGGAGACCTCACGCCCCACGTGTTGAGCAATTCGGCGGTACGTCCACCCCGCCTCCCGCATGCCCACTATAAGCCCTCGCTCAAAGTCCGTCAACTGCACATACGGTTCACGTCCACGCTGTCGCGGCATGCTACCAGTGTTAGAGACTGCGATGGAGCTTCGTATGCCACGGCAAACTGGCTGACACTGACGGCGGCGGTGCACAAATGCTGCGCAGCTAGCGCCATTCGACGGCCAACACCGCGGTTCCTGGTGTGTCCGCTGTGCCGTGCGTGTGATCATTGCTTGTACAGCCCTCTCGCAGTGTCCGGAGCAAGTATGGTGGGTCTGACACACCGGTGTCAATGTGTTCTTTTTTCCATTTCCAGGAGTGTATTACAGAATGCTTCGTGACGTCAAGCGGTAATCACTGAATGGAAGGCGGTATTCTTCTCGAAGAGCACTGTTGAGGAAATTTAGAGGACTGGTGTTTGAGGCTGGCTGCAGAACGATTCTACTGCCGCCCTCGTACATTTCGCGTAAGGACTGCGAAGATAAGGTTAGAGGGATTAGAGACATATAGAAGTCGTTTCCCCTGTCCTCTGTTTGCGAGTGGAACAGCAAAGGAAATCACTGATAGAGGTACAGGGTACCCTCCGCCACGCACCATATGGTGGCTTGCGGAGTACGTGTACAGAAACAGATGTAAAGTTGCACCAAATGTATTGAGCTCAATGGAGATCCTAATTAAAATAATTTCACTATCCTTAATTAACATTCCTTCTATACTAACTGTTCTGCTTTTTGTACAACTTTAAATATGTAAAAAAGAGGAGGTATCTGCATTTTTCGCAACCTTAAATGTGTACAAAAACGGAATGATTATGGACATTTAAACCGAAAACAAAAATTTAAGGTGCACGCAACGTACACAACCCTTTGTAGCGACCCTCAGTGGCTATGTGAGTAAGAGTCACTTTATAAAAGCAAAAGGTTCAGGGTTTACTGCTGAATGGCTCCAAATATTTCTTTGTTTTACTTACGGCTTCTTTGGTTCATGGTGTGGATTCCTTTAGTCATGTCCCAGTTCATGAACCACGGGCAACGTAGGAGTGGCCAAGTAAGTGGTCCCGACAGTCGGGATACCAGTTACTTTGGAATAAGGCTGGGCATCTCGGACATATTCTGAGTTGTGGTCACCTTTGTGCTCATACGGCATAGACTATCAAATCCACCGGTTAGTCCCTCCACCGTTGGGATAAAACTCAATGGGACTCGGGGCAAGTAAGGCTAGGAACCTGCTTCCCTGGTACTTTAAATATGATGCTGGTAACAATCAGAGCAAAATGCCTCGGACCTTTGGAGGTGACGGAGTCCCACCTCTAACTGACAAACCAGGGACTCCTAAGATACGACTCGGCAAACAAATGGTAATGGGATGGGTAGCTATTAATATCAATGGGGGCTACTCTGGGAAGAAGGTAGAGCTGGCAGAGGCTGCAAGTAAGATGGGGCTGGATGTTTTAGCTGTTAGTGACATTCGGGTAAGGGGTGAGAAAGAAGAGGAAGTGGAAGAATACAAGGTCTACCTGTCAGGAGTCAAAGCAGGAATAGCACAATGGGGTGTAGGGCTTTACATCAGGAAAGAAATGGAACCCAGCGTAGTTGCAATAAGGTATGTAAACGCACGACTGATGTGGATATATTTGACAGTGGCTAGCAAGAAAATTAGGATTGTGTCAGTATATTCGCATTGTGAAGGGACAGATCAAGATAAGATGGATAGTTTTTATGATGCACTCAGTGATGTAGTTGTTAGAGTAAAGGACAAGGACAGTGTTCTGCTCATGGGTGATTTTAATGCCAGGATTGGAAATCGAACAGAAGGGTATGAAAAGGTTATGGGTAAATTTGGAGAGGACATGGAGGCCAACAGGATCGGGAAACAACTCTTGGATTTCTGTGTCAGTATGGGCTTAGTAATCACAAACTCCTTTTTTAAACATAAGAACATTCGCCGGTATACTTGGGAAGGCAGGGGAACCAGATCTGTCATTGACTATATAATAAAAGGGCAAGAATTCAGGAAGGCTGTGAGGGACACACGTGAATTCAGGGGATTCTTTGATGACACTGATCATTATTTAATCTGCAGCGAAATTGGTATTGTGAGGCCAAAAGTGCAGGAGGTCAGGTCCATATGTAGGAGGATAAGAGTGGAGAAATATTGGGATAAGGAAATCAGGCACAAGTACATAACAATGATCTCAGAAAGGTACCTGTTAGTTGAATGTGGTCAATTACAGTCATTGGAAAAGGAATGGACAAGGTACAGGGACACACTACTAGAAGTGGCTAAAGGATGTCTTGGAACAGTAGTGTGTAAAGGTAGGATGAAGCAAACAGCTTGGTGGAATGACACAGTCAAGGCAGCCTGTAAAAGGAAAAAGAAGGCGTATCAAAAATGGCTACATACTAGAACTCAGGTAGACAGAGAAAGTTATGTTGAAGAAAGAAACAAAGCCAAACAGATAATTACAGCATCCAAGAAGAAATCTTGGGAAGACTTTGGAAACAGGTTGGAGACTTTGGGTCAAGCTGCTGGAAAACCATTCTGGAGTGTAATTAGCAGTCTTCGAAAGGGAGGTAAGAAGGAAATGACAAGTATTTTGGACAAGTCAGGAAAACTGCTTGTGAATCCTGTGGATTCCTTGGGCAGATGGAGGGAATATTTTGAAGAGTTGCTCAATGTAGGTGAAAAAAAGATCAGTAATGTTTCAGATTTCGATGTACAATAGGATAGGAATGAGGATGGAAATAGGATCACATTTGAGGAAGTGGTGAAAATGGTCAATAGATTGCAGTGCAATAAAGCAACTGGGGTGGATGAAATTAAGTCGAAACTCATCAAATACAGTGGAATGTCAGATCTTAAATGGCTACACAGGATAATTGAAATGGCCTGGGAGTCGGGACAGGTTCCATCAGACTGGACAAAAGCAGTAATCACACCAATCTTTAAACATGGAAACAGAAAAGATTGTAACAACTACAGAGGTATCTCTTTAATCAGCGTTGTGGGTAAAATCTTCTCAGGTATTGTTGAAAGGAAAGTGCGAGTATTAGTTGAGGACCAGTTGGATGAAAATCAGTGTGGGTTTAGGCCTCTTAGAGGTTGTCAGGACCAGATCTTTAGCTTACGGCAAATAATGGAGAAGTGTTATGAATGGAACAGGGAATTGTATCTATGCTTTATAGATCTAGAAAAGGCATATCACCGGGTTCCTAGGAGGAAGTTATTGTCTATTCTACGAGATTATGGAATAGGAGGCAAACTTTTGCAAGCAATTAAAGGTCTTTACATGGATAGTCAGGCAGCAGTTAGAGTTGACGGTAAATTGAGTTCATGGTTCAGAGTAGTTTCAGGGGTAAGACAAGGCTGCAACCTGTCTCCACTATTGTTCATATTACGTATGGATCATATGTTGAAAACAATAGACTGGCTGGGTGAGATTAAGATGTGTGAACACAAAATAAGCAGTCTTGCATATGCTGATGACTTAGTTGTGATGGCAGATTCGATTGAAAGTTTGCAAAGTAGTATTTCAGAGCTAAATCAGAAATGTAAGGACTATGGTATGAAGATTAGCATCTCCAAAACGAAAGTAATGTCAGTGGGAAAGAGATATAAACGGATTGAGTGCCAAATAGAAGGAACAAAGTTAGAACAGGTGGACAGTCTCAAGTACTTAGGATGCATATTCTCACAGGATGGCAACATAGTGAAAGAACTGGAAGCGAGGTGTAGCAAAGCTAATGCAGTGAGTGCTCAGCTACGATCTACTCTCTTCTGCAAGAAGAAAGTCAGTACCAAGACTAAGTTATCTGTGCACCGTTCAATCTTTCGACCAACTTTGTTGTATGGGAGCGAAAGCTGGGTGGATTCAGGTTACCTTATCAACAAGGTTGAGGTAACGGATATGAAAGTAGCTAGGATGATTGCAGGTACTAGTAGATGGGAACAATGGCAGGAGGGTGTCCACAATGAGGAAATTAAAGAAAAACTGGGAGTGGACCCTATAGATGTAGCAGTCAGGGCGAACAGGCTTAGATGGTGGGGTCATGTTACACGCATGGGAGAAGCAAGGTTACCCAAGAGACTCATGGGTTCAGCAGTAGAGGGTAGGAGGAGTCGGGGCAGACCAAGGAGAAGGTACCTGGATTCGGTTAAGAATGATTTTGAAGCAGTAGGCTTAACATAAGAAGAGGCACCAATGTTAGCACGGAATAGGGGATCATGGAGGAATTTTATAAAGGGGACTATGCTCCAGACTGAACGCTGAAAGGCATAATCAGTCTTAAATGATAATGATGATGACGATGATTCTTTTATCTGTGGAGGTGATTAGTATGAGTCATAAATGCCATGTTGCATCTTTCTTTGGAATCCATCCCTAAGTAGCTGGCTAAAGAAGTGCAAAGTTTGGTAGCAGGAAAGGACGTACCACCTGTAATAGGACCCTATTTAGTAAACATTTATTGTGTGAAAAGTACCCTTTGGATTAAGTACAGTCTTAGTTTTATTTGGCCACAATTGCAGCTGCAAAAGTTTACAAGGTTAGAAGAATAGGGGCTTACTTTCTTTTAGTCGTTCCAGCTGCCAAGTCACGATTGCTGAAGTCCAATAGCAGCCGAACACCTGACGTGGTAGTTCGAATCTGCCCCGTCATCCCACTACTAATTTACTTTTTGTTTTAATCTTTCGTAGGAGGCAGCGAAACACGTATTCGGGTGCCATAAGCTTTGCACCTCTTCTAACCTTTCGGGAAAAAAAAGAGCGAAAGAACTACATGATTACAGCGTGTCAGGACCGTACGAGGACGACAGAAGGTTCTCAAGGAGTCGCGCCTGATGTAAGCACCCGAAGGAAGGCGTAATGCTCGCGCTGCCAAGACAATGCCCTGGCCACTACCGCTGGAAGAGGCGCGCGTATGAATGGAGCGGCCGGCTCTGAATGGAGCTGGGCCGTCGCGGCCGCGCGGTATCGGTAACACATCGGTAATTAAAGCACCCCTCGCCGCACACCTCCGGTTCTGCCGCCTGGGTGCCGTGATTCATAGCGCGGGTTCCCGGCCGGCAGCCACATAAATTCCTGGTAATTTTTCACGTGCGTCGCACCCCGCCGTCGTGTCGCGCGCCTTCTCTCTTTCTCAGGCGCTCTCCGTTTCTCTCGCTGCCTGCATCGCCCCCCTGCCCAGAGCACAGGTGCGCGCCGCCGGCGTCGGTACGAAAACACTCCCCCCCCCCTCCCCCACCGCCACCACCCCTCCCCCACCTCCTCCCCCCCCCCCCCCCCACGCCGCCAACAACTCCGTTTCACCTGAGGGAGACCCTTAAGCGGATTTCGCCGGAATTTCGGAGGCGGCGGTCCGCCAGATTTGGCGTATGATGTCTCGCCGGTACAGGGCTCGTTAGCGAAGGGACCAATTTACTGGGATTTGGCGGAAAATGCGGAGGTAACGGTGTTCGTTAAGAGCAGCCATCTCCGCGCCGGAGCCGAGAGAAATGGACAAGCCGCGTATAATGTTGCTGGTAAAGTGGGCGCCCGGCAGCTGCGTCGGGCTTCCCCCCAATAATTCGTCAACTCTCTGAGGCTTCTTTGTCTTTCGCAGTTCCACTCTAATTTCTGGACGTTATACAGGTCACCATGGCGATATAATGCAGCAGTTCCTGGAACATCAGTACGTTATGTAATTAGATAGATTCATACCGCATAAGTTAATAAGAGACAGGAGTGATCCACCATGGTACACAAAACACGTCAGAACACTGTTGCAGAAGCAACGAGAAACGCATGCCAAATTCAGAAGAATGCAAAATCCCCAAGATAGGCTAAGTTTCACGGAAGCTCGCAATTTAGTGCGGACGGCAATTCGAAATGCTTTTAATAGTTTCCACAATGAAACATTGTCTCAAAACATGGTAGAAAACCCAAAGACATTCTGGTCGTATGTAAAGTACACCAGTGGCAAAAAAACAGTCAATACCGTCACTGCGCGACAGCCATGGAAATGTTACCGATCATGGTGCCACTGCCGGCCAGGGTGGCCGAGCGGTTCTAGGCGCTACAGTCTGGAACCGCGCGACCGCTACGGTCGCAGGTTCGAATCCTGCCTCGGGCATGGATGTGTGTGATGTCCTTAGGTTAGTTAGGTTTAAGTAGTTCTACGTTCTAGGGGTCTGATGACCTCAGAAGTTAAGTCCCGTAGTGTTCAGAGTGATCTGAACCATCATCATCTGATGGTGCCACTAAAGTGGAGTTACTAAATACAGTTTTCCGTAATTCCTTCACGAAAGAAGACGAAGTAAATATTCCAGAATTCGAAACCAGAACAGCTGTTAGCATGAGTGACATAAAAGTAGATATCTTAGGTGTTGCGAACAACTCAAATCACTTAAGAAAGGCAAGTCTTCCGGTCCAGATGGTATACCAATCAGGTTCCTCTCAGAGTATGCACACACAATAGCGCCTTTCTTAGCAATCATATACAACCGCTCACTTGACGAAAGGTTGTTCCTAAAGACTGGAAAGTAGCACAGGTCACACCAATGTTCAAGAAAGGGAATAGCAGTTACCCTTTGAATTACAGACCCATATCACTGACCTCAATTTGCACTAGGATTTTGGAGCATGTACTGTACTCGAACATTATGAATCTCCTTGAAGAGAATGATTTATTGAAACATAACCAACACTTTATTCAGAAAATATCGTTCTTGTGCAACACAGCTAGCTCTTTATCCCCATGAAGTAATGAGTGCTGTCGACAAGGGATCATAGATCGATTCCATATTCCTAGATGTCCAGAAGGCTTTTAATACCGTTCCTCACGAGCGATTGTTAATCAAATTGCGTGCATATGGAGTATCGTATCAGTTGCGTGACTGGATTCGTGATTTCCTCTCAGAGAGGTGACAGTTCATAGTGATAGACGGTAAATCATCGACTAGAACAGAAGTGATATCTGGCTTTCCACAAGGTGACATAGGCCCTCTGCTGTTCCTGATTTGTATAAATTATCTAAGTGATAATCTGAGCAGCCCTCTTAGATTGTTTGCAGATGACGCTGTAATTCACCGTATAGTAAAATCATCAGACGATCAATTCCAATTACAAAATGATCTACAGAGAATTTCTGAATGGTGCGAAAAGTGGCTATTAGCACTAAACAAAGAAAAGTGCGAGGTCATCCACATGGGTAGTAAAAGAAGTCCGATAAATTTGGGGTATACGATAAATCGCACGAATCTAAGGGCTGTAAATTCGACTAAATACCTAGCAATTAAAATTACGAGCAACTTAAATTGGAAAGACCACTTGTGGGGGAGGCGAAACAAAGACTACGCTTTGTTGGCAGAACACTTCGAACATGCGAGAAACCCATTAAAGAGACAGACTACATTACACTTGTCCGTCCTCTGCTGGAATATTGCTGCGAAGTATGGAATCTTTATGAGGTAGGATTGACGGAGGACATCGAAAAAGTGCAAACAAGGGCAGCTCGTTTCGTGTTATAGTGCAATAGGGGTGAGAGTGTCGTTGATATAATACGCTAGTTGGGGTGGCAGTCACTGAAACAAAGGCGGCTTTCTTTGCGGCGAGATCTATTTACGAAATTTTGATCACCAACTTTCTCATCAGAATGTGAAAATATTTTGTTGACACCCATCACAATAAAATAAAGGAAATCAGAGCTCGAACGGAAAGATTTAGGTGTTCCTTTTTCCCACGCGCCATTCGAGAGTGGAATGGTAGAGAAGTGGCATGAAAATGGTTCGATGAACCCTCTGCCAGGCACTTAAGTGTGAATTGCAGAGTAACAATGTAGATGTAGAAGCAGATGTATTTCATCTAGAGATCTCTGTCGCTCATATATTTTCAAATTGTTGGTCGAAGCAAATGCCTAGAAAACGAAAGGTTTAGCAGAGTAGTATAGCAGTCTGGTTTTTCCCTTTTTTTATCGTTTTCTTCCGTTCCTAACTTGCTTCATATTAATGCAGGTATAAACCGTCTTTCCAACTAAATGAAAAGTATTTTTGCCACAAGCATTTCGCTTCTTTCATTTTTGAAGCATCTCCGGTGGCCTGTAATACATCTTGGTTTTCTGTATGGGTTGCTTAGTAGTTACAAGTTCTTTGCTGTATTACGTTTTCTCTGGTTATTCTCTTGGATACTTACGATTTGTGATGTTAATCCACGTGTGCCGTCCTGGGGATCTATATACTCGGTTTACATCCTTCAAATAGACAACTTTCGGATACTGTCTAACAAATTTATTTCAAAACTTCTCTTTCACTTTCTTTTAATTGCGTGCTTAATGTATATGTTTATAGTGTGTAGTTTTGCCAACGGTCGCAGTGTGTTAATCCTTTGTCTTTTGTTTGCGATGTGGACTGTGTATGTGGTTTGATATTTTCTTATTTCTTGTGTGTGTGTTGTTATGTGTCACTGTGTAATTCTTTGTGTGAGTGGAATTAATTTGTGTGTGTTTGTGTGTGTGTGTGTGTGTGTGTGCACGCGTTTATTTTCTGGTTTGTATGTCTAGTTTCATACTTGTTAGCAGCGCTACACGCTCTAAACAAATACATTCAGTATACAATAAATAGTGGAAATGAAGCGCTGAAATAAATGTGGTCGAAAGATATCGAAAATCGGCCATCCGGAGGATTCAGAGCGAATGAATACATCTCCAGGGCGACACAGACGGATTAATAACATCGGAGGTCGTAAGTAACACCAAACGATAACTTAACCTCACGATACTTGTGCTGCAGAAAGTTGCTTCTAACCTGAAAAAATGAAAGAAAAACAAAATAAAATGTAGCATACGAACATACTTGTGACTACTGTATAGCGCATTTACTATATACAGGAAACAAACATGTGTTACAGGCCACTGAAGATGTTTCACAAATAAAAGAAGTGTAACACGTACGGCAGGAAACAAACTTCGTTTAATTTAGTTGTAAAGACGGAATATACCTCCATGAAGTTTGATTTTGTTGGCTTAAGTCTGCTGGCGTAGTTTTACGGTCAA
Source organism: Schistocerca piceifrons (assembly GCF_021461385.2). Lineage (NCBI taxonomy): Eukaryota > Metazoa > Arthropoda > Insecta > Orthoptera > Acrididae > Schistocerca > Schistocerca piceifrons. Next base: position 129,044,413 of record NC_060139.1, on the reverse strand, counting down.
TGTTTTTGCAGCAATTTTTAGAATTACAATAAGCTTTTTTCTGTATCAAATTTGTTGTATGTTATTTACAGTAGCATTACTGGTCAATTCTTATATCACCCAGATACGCTCTTTGTGGAAACCGCAGAGATTTCGAAAACATCGAACGCGGAGATGCTCAGCCAGTTTCGGTGACAGACACTGTAATATAGGCGTTCTGCACCGCGGTGTGTTCTACTGTTAAAGTTCCGAGAGTGTACGTTCCTAGAGGAGCCAACCAGGAGATTGCTTGCAGCTGCTAATATCATCACGCAAAGAACCTGGAGATAGAAATAGAGAGACTCGAGCACACACGGAGGCTTACGAGCAATTATGGAGGCTTTTCAGCAATCGTCCTTCCCGCGATCCATACGCGATTGGAACAGCAAAAGGGGGAAGTGGTACCGGTGCACAAAATACTCCCCCTCCCCCCACACACAAAGACTACTTGCGGAGCACGTATGTAGATGTATATGTGGAACGTACGAAATCAAACTAGTTGAAATGGTTCAAATGGCTCTGAGCACTATGGGACTCAACTTCTGAGGTCATTAGTCCCCTAGAACTTAGAACTAGTTAAACCTAACTAACCTGAAGACATCACACACATCCATGCCCGAGGCAGGATTCGAATCTGCGACCGTAGCGGTCTTGCGGTTCCAGACTGCAGCGCCCAGAACCGCACGGCCACTTCGGCCGGCTCAAACTAGTTCTCTACGTGCACTACATACGTAGTTTGTAATTGAATACTACGTAGATATACGTATAGCAAAGAAAATTCATCGATATGGGATACCTGACCAGGATCGAAACTTGATTGAATGTTTTTCTGGAGGCAGAATATAGCACTTTTGTTGGATGGGGGCGATCTACGAAAGCAAGTAATGTCTACTGCGCTACAGGAAAATATTATAGGGCCTTTATTATTCATGTTACTTTTTTAATGAAGTAGTCGATTGGAATAGTAGCTGTCTCAGACTTGTCGCAGACGGTGCTGTTACTTATGAGGAAATTCTCGCCGAGCACGATTGAAATGATATCTACATCTATATTCATACGTTGCCAGCCACCATTCGAAGCATGGCGGAGGGTACTTTGTACTATTTCTAGTTGTCCCCCTTTCTGTTCGAGTTGCATATGGAACGAGAGAAAATTGACTATCTATATGCTTCCGTCGGAGCCCTGATTTCTATTTGTCATCGCGTAGCCTATTTACACGAGATGTACTTTGGGGCAGGAAGATGTTTGTGTAATCTGTCGCAAGTACTTTCTGAATAGTGTCCCGCGAAGTGAACGTCTTTTTCCCCCCAGAGATTCCGATTTGAGTTCACGGGGCATTTTCGCATCACTCTTGTTTTGACCTATCCGTGATAAATCTAATAACATGCCTCTGAGTTCCTTCCGCATCTCCCTTTAAGAGGAGTTAGAACGGAATTTTTTTTTCACATTTTCGGATTTTTACCTCATTAGAAAATTTGCAGATTTCTGAATAAAATTATATATATATATATATATATATATATATATATATATAATAAACTCACATAGAAAGTGTTTTATTTTATTTTTTTAAAATATAATCTATACCTGTTGAAAATGTCCGAATTGTTACGTGCATTACTTCAATATCTAACAAATTCGGTAATTTCTTTTATATAGAAGGCTGTGCATTGTCGTGTTACAAAGGCTAAATTTCATGTCATGTCCTGAAGAGGATGTGCATCATGTTGAGGAAGTTTAAACATAGTTTGATAGACAAGAAACTTTCTGTTGGTAAAACCATAAGAGGCAGGCTGACAGACAAAATGATTGATGAACTACAGCAGTATTTTGGGATGGTCATTAGAAATAATACTGAGGATTTGTTGAAAATGAAGTAGGCAGTATGGGCTACATTCTTCCACAGCCTGTCATCTGATGAAAAACCAGTACACTACCTTTGCCCTCCTGGACCTGATTCATGGTTCAGTTACCGCAATGCCCAGTACTCAAACAGTTCATACAGCTATAAACATTCCATCCCAGCAGCAGTCATGGATATCATAAGATCTGTTTATAGACACTTAGAAAATCCTGAATTACTGAAGAAGTGTGTGCACGGTAAGACTCAAAATCCCAATAAGTCGTTAAACATTACTCGCTTACCAAAAAATGTTTTTGTTGGAAAGAAGACACTAAATTGGGGGGGGGGGGGGGGGTCAATGATGCCGTTATTGCTTTTAATGATTGCAACATGGCAACATTGGTACCGTGAAAGTGCTACAGCATAAGGGAATTAATCCTAGAGCAAACTGCATCAGAGTACTTGAACGGATGGACAAGGTTCGCATTGATAAAACCGAGTATGCGGCACAGTTGGCAACTAAGATGTCCAGAAAGAAGAAAAATTTGGGAAAAGATCAAGAGAATGATATACAGTATTGTGCAGAGTGCTTCCGAGTGACTAAAAATAAAAAATTAATCATATACTAAGTGAGTTACAGTCTTTTGAGACTTTAGAAGCCGTTCCTGAAAATTTACATTTTCTATTGCATTTTCCCCTAAATCTCAGAAACCACTTCCAGTAGAGTACTCAAATTTCCAGGGAGTAATAACATGCATATCCTGAGTGTACTGAACTAAAAAAGGAACATAATGTTATGTATAATTAAAATTATTTAGGATAACGTACACAAAAAGTACACAAAATTTTAACCGTGTAATTAAAAAATTTTATTTCCAAAAGCAGTGACTGAAATGCGATTATTGTAGTTCAGTAGACTGAGAACATTCAGTTTAATGTCCTGTAAAAGTTTCATATCAGTGGCTACAGTGGTTGCTGAAATACACGGAAGCCAAGTCACTTAATTTAACACTTCGGGGTAGTGCATTCCAACTTCCCGTAATTCGACAGAGAGATCTCAAACACTCAAGCAGTACTCAAGAATGGATTGCACCGGTGTTCTGTAAGTGGTCCCCACTGTAGATGAGCTACACTTTCCTAGAATTCTCCAAATAAGGCGAAGTTGACCAGTCGACTTTTTACAGCCAACCTTACGCGGTCGTTCTATTTCACGTCGCTGTGTAGCGATGCGACTAGATATTTAGTAGAGGTAACTATGTTAGCAGCACATCATTAATACTGTATTCGAACACTACAGGACTCTTTTTCATACGTACATTAACTTACATTTTTTCACATTCAGAGCAAGTTGCCATTAATCTCACCAAATGTGAAGTTCTGAGAAAATCATCTTGATCCTCCTACATTCACACAACGATGACACTTTCCTTTACAACTCGGCGTCATCAACAAACAGTCACGGTTTCTGTTCATCATTTCCGTCAGCTAATTAGTGTATACAGAGAATAATAGCCTTATGAAAATTACAAAATAACGAATGTTCGATAGTATGAATTGTCCGCCCCGGTAGCTGAGTGGTCAGCGTGAGGGATTGCCGTCCTACGGGTCCGGGTTCGATTCCCGGCTGGGTCGGGGATTTTCTCCGCTCAGGGAGTGGGTGTTGTGCTGTCTTCATCATCATTCTATACCCACCCGGTGCGCAGGTCGCCCAATCTGGCGTCGAATGTAATAAGAACTGCACCAAGCCGGCTGGACCTGCCCTGCAAGGAGCATCCCGACCAATGACGCCAAACGCTTATTTCCATTTCCATAGTATGAATTTATTTAGTTATCCGGTTTTAGGGTTACAAAAACATCATCAGATCATAGCTGACTATCGTTGTGGAAAACATTGAAAAGATACCAAACATGCTGAGTGAGGTGCACAACAAAGAGAAAATGTTGTCTTGGACAGTCCAATAACAGTCTTCCAACAGACTTCTTTTGTAGTTATTTAGTTTTATTGAGATCATCAGTTTAATTTAAATTATTGTATCGACTATTCTGTTGTACCACATGTACTACTTCTCTTGGGGTGAGTGTTATTCTATGCTCACGTTGTCCTCCTCATCTGCTTCATCGTTACACACACACACACACACACACAAACACACACACACACACACAATGATATGCCAATTTTAGCCCTATTTTTTCTGGCATTTCCACTTACACAGGGCATAGCTTTAACATTTTCAGATGTATTACTGTATACCGAGTTTTTTTTCCGCTTAACTCTCCATGTTTAGTATCTTATCTGTGTTGTTCACTACTGCTCTTTCGTGACGGTCGTGAGCTATTGTTGATGACGGCCTTGTAAGCCACTAACTGGTTAATTAAACAACTGAACAGTGTAGAGCCCCTCTGTTTTATGCTTTTTATTTGTACAAATAAAATGTAAGTAGTTTTTCGCAAATCGACGACTGGATGCAAAAAATGACATCTAAAAATTAAGTTGGGGTAATTTGAAGTTGTTTTGTTCACGAACTATAAAATGTAATAGATCTCGACTATGCCAAGAACGAAACACAGCAACAAAATCACTCATGCCATAAAAATAACTGGAATAAACGATGTATAGAGATATGATGGAGGAACGATCAAATAAGCCTACGTTAAAGAGAGGAAAGTCAAAGTCCTTGATTTATTGGTGGGATAACGCGAAAATGCCCCTTGTCTACGAACTTCGCTTGTCGCAAATGCTGTATAAACAGTATACTGCCATACTAGAATTTTGTTCAAGTAATCGAGACCCGCATCACGTCGGACGAACAGACGTCACCATACAGCATGAAAGTTTTCTGGGTACGGCGCCATGTCATATTGTAAAGTAACTTTCACTAGATAAAACCGACCCTCGGGAACAGCTGCATCGGTCTTTTTCTGGGTCTATACATGCCGAAAAGTCAATTTTTCCTGTGATAATTATTTCACATCTCGTGACACCACATCCAGAAAACTTTTATGTCAACAAGCTTCTGTTTAAGAAATCCTACGCGGTTATAGGAATCATCGTTTGTATAAGAGAACAAAGTAGGGTTCTATAAGTGAAGACGGATTGTTTTGTCGCTGGTATGGTATAACTTAAATGCGGAAGCCTGCTCAGAAAATTCCAAGAATCAGTTTCGTTGTGGAAGCTAAGGATGTTTCCTGGAGCCTGTACGAAGTGATGCCACTGAACTCAGTCAGTAAGAGCATTTTCTACGGAGGGTAATGTTCCGGGTCCGAGCTTTGGAATGGCACATGGAATAAGTCAGGAACTTTCAAAACAGTGCAGTGAAGACTCCCATTCAAAGTGAAAGTTTGATTCAGGAAACAGCTCTTAGTCTGTGTCCAACCCACATCTCTGCTGCACCCTTTCTTTCAGTAATGCGAGTACTGAGAGGTGAGCGGGACAGGGCGACTTGTCCAAAGTTTGGAAAGAACAGAGAGGTACTGACTGGAGTCAAGTTGTGAGAATTGTCGTGTTACATGCCTGAGTATCTCAGTCGATGAGAAAAACGCTGTAAAAAGCTTTCAGGAACTTCCAGAGCATACACAGTATCAAATAAGCGACATCACGGGTAAGCGAAAAGTGGCAATTGACCCTGAATGAAGAAAAGTGTGAAGTTATTCACATAAGTACTAAAACAAAGCTACTAAATTTCGATTACGGGATAAGACACACAAATCTGAAGGCTGTAAATTCAACTAAATACTTCGGGATTACAATTACAAATAACCTGTGGTGTCACCGCCAGACACCATACTTGCTAGGTGGTAGCCTTTAAATCGGCCGCGGTCCGTTAGTATACGTCGGACCCGCGTGTCGCCACTGTCAGTGATTGCAGACCGAGCACCGCCACACGGCAGGTCTAGAGAGACGTCATAGCACTCGCCCCAGTTGTACAGCCGACTTTGCTAGCGATGCTACACTGACAAATACTCTCTCATTTGCCGAGGCGATAGTTAGCATAGCCTTCAGCTACGTCATTTGCTACGACCTAGCAAGGAGCCATTACCAGTTTATATTGAGATTGTTATTAATGTATCAACAAGAGCGATGTTCTCCAATTATGGATGAAAGTTAAGTATTCAAAGAGCTTCGTACTTTATTTAGTAAACTCAACTCCTTTAACTGTTCCAGACCTCACGACAGTCTGCGTGAGCTTAAACGCGTGCATTTCGGCCTCCTCTAGCAACACGGTGTTGGCTCTTCTGCCAACACATCATAACCTAAATTGTAACGATCACAGATAATGTTGTGGGTAGAGCAAACCAAAGACTGCGATTTATTGGCAGAACACTTAGAAGGTGCAACAGGTCTACTAAAGCGACTGCTTACACCACGCTTGTTCGCCCTGTTCTGGAGTATTGCTGTGCGGTGTGGGATCCGCATCAGGTGGGACTGACGGATGACATCGAAGAAGTACAAAGAAGGGTGGCTCGTTTTGTATTGTCACGAAATAGGGGAGATAGTGCCACAGACATGATAGGCGAGTTGGAGTGGCAATCATTAAAACAAAGGCGTTTATCGTTGCGACGGGATCTTCTCATGAAATTTCAATCACCAGTTTTCTCCTCCGATTGTAAAACATTCTGTTGGCACCCACCAACATAGAGAGAAATGATAATCACGATAAAATAAGACAAATCAGGGCTCGCACGGAAAAATTTAAGTGCTTGTCTTTCCCGCTCGCCGTTCGAGAGTGGAACGGTAGAGAGAGAGGTTGCAGGTGCTTCATTGAATCCTGTGCCAGGCGCTTTATTGTGAATAGCAGAGTAATCACGCAGATGTAGATGTAGATGTAGATGCAGGCATTACCTCTCGCCACCGACAAATCGGCTACGGACGGACTTCACTTAATGACCAGCAGCGGCGGCATTTGCATAGAGTTGTCAGTGGTAACAGATAAGCAACACTGAATGAAACAGCTGCAAAACACAATGTGAGACGTAGGATTAACGTATACGTTATGGCAGTGCGTCGAAATACGACGTTTTTGGGCTATGGCAGGATACGACTAACGTGAGTGCCTTTGCTAACAGCACGACATAGCCATCAGCGCCTCTCCTAGACTTCTGACCATATCGGTTGGACTCCAGACGACTGCAAAACCGTGTCCTGCTCAGATGAGTATCGATTTCACTTAGTAAGAGCTGGTGGTAGGGTTCGAGTGTGGCGCAGACCCCACGAAGTCATGAAACCAAGTGGTCAACAAGGAACTGTGCAACCCGTTGGTGACTCCGTAATGGTGTGGGCTGCGTTTACATGGAACTGACTGCGTCATCTGATCCAACTGAGCCGATCATTGACTGGAAATGGATAAGTACGGCTACTTGGAGATCATTTGCAGCCATTCATGGACTTTGTGTTCCCAAACAACTATTGAATTTTTATGGATAGTAATACGCCATGTCACAGGGCCAGAATTGTTCGCAACTGGTTTGAAGGACATTCTGGACAATTCGAGTGAGTGATTCGGCCACCTACATATCCAGACGTGAATTACGACCAACATCTATGGGACGTAATCGGGAGATAGGTTCGTGCACAAAATCCTGCACCACCAACATGATCCCCATAAGGATGCGGTCCCGTTGAGACCTATTGTCAGTGCTATTGGGTCTCCTACATATCGGTTGGCAAAATACTTAACCAAATTATTAGCACCCATAGTCGGCCACTGTAGCCATCATATTAATAACTCAAAAATGTTTGTTGACATCATAAAGGAGTTGAGGATAGGTCCGAATGACATCATGAAGAGCCTAGATGTGGTCTATTTGTTTACAAAGGTACCGGTAAACATAAGATTTTATTCGCTGAAACAAGAATACTAGCTCACACTTCAAACTACTGGGACTCTGTCATCAGGGAAGCAGTTGAAATTAGACTGTGTGAAAATAATTGCAGCAGAGACTCTGGATATACACTCAGCAATGCATGGAAGCGTGCAGTAGATAAAGAAAGAGCGCAGAGGGAGACTTCTTACATTCCTCGCAGTTCTCCGCTTGTTGCGATGGATGGCGTTGCAAGCAATGCTGGATAAAGCACGCAAACAAAATCTATGGACATAAAGGCCGCTACCTCCGTACGCGGCCGGCCCTTGTGGCCGTGCGGTTCTAGGCGCTTCAGTCTGGAACCGCGTGACCGCTGCGGTCGCAGGTTCGAATCCTGCCTCGGGCATGGATGTGTGTGATGTCCTTAGGTTAGTTAGGTTTAAGTAGTTCTAAGTTCTAGACCACAGATGGTAAGTCCCATAGTGCTCAGAGCCATTTGAACCATTTTTGAACCTCCGTACGCGCCGTTTTCACGGTGACGTCATCCAGCCAATCAGAAGCCGTCCACCGCTTATAAAAGCTGAAGCCTCACAGGTCCAGCCAATTTTTTAAATCATTTAAAAGCAGAAAAAAACAAGACAGTCAAAAAGCTATTGTTTTATGTCAATTTTCATTATTGGCGGCGTAGCCGCATGGCTTGAACTTCTATTTTCAGACTGGGCGATCCTAGATGCCCCCAATGTATTCTGCAGCAGCGGCGGTCCACAACAGTCAGTTTTACCCCTGACGAAGATGACGGAGGTAGTCATCGAAAGCTTGGGATTTTATCCAAATTTGACGCGGCAAATAAAATGGTTCTAATGGCTCTGAGCACTATGGAACTTAACTTCTTTGGTCATCGGTCCCCTAGAACTCAGAACTGCTTGAACGTAACTAACCTAAGGACACAGACACATCCATGTCCGAGGCAGGATTCCAACCTATGACCGTAGCGGTCGCACAGTTCCAGACTCTAGCGCCTAGAACCGCTCGGCCACTCCGGCCGGCGCGGCAAGTAAACCGAGAACTTTTTATGCAAATGGTGCATAAGACTATAAAATAGGAACTACATGATTTTGAAACATAATATTTTATTATTTTCTGTTTTTTATTTTTAAATAAATAACAAAATGGGGTCCTGTTTTCGGCACTTTCCTCTACACGTAAGTCAACAAACATCCCAAGGCTGTACCAACGTTCGGTAGAAGACGTGGGCTCTTGAAATAGGATGAAGCTTTTTGAAACAGAATTTGCCATTCCAGGCACCAAATAGAGAGTGTAGGCTGGAGATTGGTAACATTCCGCCAGTGCCGCTCTGGTAGGAGTTTCTGCGGCCCCGGCGTCCAGCGTCATTGCGAGTACCGAGTCGACATGCGGCGCGAGTACCGAGGCAGCTCCGCAGCGGCCGCCCGGGCGGGCATTCAGCGCGCGGAACCGGCCGCCCGGCCGCGTGTCGCGTCTTTTCGGGGCGACACGCATTCGCAATTACTGGCTGCCCCGGCCGCTCGGCCGGCGTTTGACGCGGCGCCGACTGATGGCGTCCGCTAGTGCCGACCTGTGTCGCGCTGACACCGCTCCGTGTGTGTGACGCCGCGGGGGCGGCGTGTAGCGTGCGTGGGCCGCGCGTCGGTGGCAATGGGCGCCGCTCCTGAATAAAGTGGCCGGCGGAACTTGTCCGCGCTCTGCAGCTCTGAATGCTCCACGCTGTCTGTCCACAAGTGAAATACATTTCATCCTACGTAACACAGACTAGTCCAAAGTTCAATCTTGCCACGCAATGTTGTGATAAATCATGGTCTTCCGGTAGCTCAGAGCAACCTGTTTTGCAAACAAACCAATTGTCACGGTACGCAGTAAAATCTTTAGCAGGCTGTAGACGGCACTAAGGGAAAAAGAATGGCTCTGACTGGGGAACCTCCCCATCGCACCCCCCTCAGATTTAGTTATAAGTTGGCACAGTGGATAGGCCTTGAGAAACTGAACACAGATCAATCGAGAAAACAGGAAGAAGTTGTGTGGAACTATGAAAAAAATAAGCAAAGTATACAAACTGAGTAGTCCATGGGCAAGATAGGCAACATCAAGTATAATGTGAGTTCAGGAGCGTCGTAGTCCCGTGGTTAGCATGAGCAGCTACGGAACGAGAGGTTCTTGGATCAAGTCAACCTCAAGTGGAAAGTTTACTTTTTTTTATTTTCGCAAAGTTATGATCTGTCCGTTCGTTCATTGACGTCTCTTTTCACTGTAATAAGTTTAGTGTCGTCTGTGTTTTGCGACCGGACCGCAAAACCGTGCGATTAGTAGACGAAAGGGCGTGCCTTTCCAATGGGAACCGAAAACATTTCATCGCAAGGTCATAGGTCAACCGATTCCTCCACAGGTAAACATGTCTGATATATTCTATACGACACTGGTGACGGCATGTCCGTCACATGACTGGAATATGTTGTCGACCCACCTAACTTGTACAGTTGATGAATGGGTAAAAAGATTCTTCTACCTTGCCTGATTTAGGTTTTCTTGTGGATGTGATTATCACTCCCAAAGAAGTGATGAAAACGTAAGAGTTTGTGAGATAACAATTGAAAACAAAAAAATTAAACTTTCCACTAGAGGGAAGACTTGAACCAAGGACCTCTCGTAGCGCAGAGGCTCATGCTAACCGTGGGACCACGGCGCTGCTGAGATCACACTATCCTTGATGTTGCTTATCTTGCGCATTGACTACTCAGTTTGTATATTTTGCTTATTTTTTTCGTAGTTCCACACAACTTCTTCCTGTTTTCTCGATTAATCTGTGTTCAGTTTTTCAAGGCCTATTCACGGTGCCAACTTATAACTAAATCTGAGGGAGGTGCGATGGGGAGGTTCCCTTGTGCGCACTATGGGACTTAACTTCTGAGGTCATCAGTCACCTAGAACTTAGAACTACTTAAACCTAACTAACTTAAGGACAGCACACACATCCATGTCCGAGGCAGGATTCGAACCTGCGATCGTAGCAGTCACGCGGTTCCAGACTGTAGCGCCTAGAACCGCTCGGCCATACCGGTCGGCACTGAGGGAAAAAAATCGCAACACCAAAAAGTAATTAATGTGGAATTATGTAATTACGGTAATAGATCTGTCTAGGTAATTGATTCAGACTGCAAGACCACACGTTAATGTAAGCGCGAGATAAGCCATTGCAAATGTGGAACGCTGGTACATTAAATAACAGTGTAACTGCTACAACATTGAATGCAGGCATGCAAACGTGCTGGAACCTCCCCTTGGAAAAATTCGTGAATTACTGTGTTGGTAAAACCCTTACGTTATTTGATTTTCAAACAGCTGAGCAGAACTGAGCGTACTCAGACATTTCGCTCTTTACTTATTCTAATCAACACTAAACTGACACACAATATTTTTGGCGCAACGCAATCTGACTTTCAATAATCCCCACAAAAGAATGGCCCTGACTAACAATAACCTATACCTTTCATGAATCACTTACCTCACAAAAATCTTCGTTACTCGAACTACTGCAATAAACCGAGAGCCAATACTGCGAGGTAAATAAAAGATTCTAACTACTGAAGGCATTTACTACTGATAGGCATAGTTAGCAAATGAAAGATTTTGATAGAGAACAAACAATGTATTTACCTTAATAATGTTCAAAAGTCATATATATATACACTCCTGGAAATGGAAAAAAGAACACATTGACACCGGTGTGTCAGACCCACCATACTTGCTCCGGACACTGCGAGAGGGCTGTACAAGCAATGATTACACGCACGGCACAGCGGACAAACCAGGAACCGCGGTGTTGGCCGTCGAATGGCGTTAGCTGCGCAGCATTTGTGCACCGCCGCCGTCAGTGTCAGCCAGTTTGCCGTGGCATACGGAGCTCCATCGCAGTCTTTAACACTGGTAGCATGCCGCGACAGCGTGGACGTGAACCGTATGTGCAGTTGACGGACTTTGAGCGAGGGCGTATAGTGGGCATGTGGGAGGCCGGGTGGACGTACCGCCGAATTGCTCAACACGTGGGGCGTGAGGTCTCCACAGTACATCGATGTTGTCGCCAGTGGTCGGCGGAAGGTGCACGTGCCCGTCGACCTGGGACCGGGCCGCAGCGACGCACGGATGCACGCCAAGACCGTAGGATCCTACGCAGTGCCGTAGGGGACCGCACCGCCACTTCCCAGCAAATTAGGGACACTGTTGCTCCTGGGGTATCGGCGAGGACCATTCGCAACAGTCTCCATGAAGCTGGGCTACGGTCCCGCACACCGTTAGGCCGTCTTCCGCTCACGCCCCAACATCGTGCAGCCCGCCTCCAGTGGTGTCGCGACAGGCGTGAATGGAGGGACGAATGGAGACGTGTCGTCTTCAGCGATGAGAGTCGCTTCTGCCTTGGTGCCAATGATGGTCGTATGCGTGTTTGGCGCCGTGCAGGTGAGCGCCACAATCAGGACTGCATACGACCGAGGCACACAGGGCCAACACCCGGCATCATGGTGTGGGGAGCGATCTCCTACACTGGCCGTACACCACTGGTGATCGTCGAGGGGACACTGAATAGTGCACGGTACATCCAAACCGTCATCGAATCCATCGTTCTACCATTCCTAGACCGGCAAGGGAACTTGCTGTTCCAACAGGACAATGCACGTCCGCATGTATCCCGTGCCACCCAACGTGCTCTAGAAGGTGTAAGTCACCTACCCTGGCCAGCAAGATCTCCGGATCTGTCCCCCATTGAGCATGTTTGGGACTAGATGAAGCGTCGTCTCACGCGGTCTGCACGTCCAGCACGAACGCTGGTCCAACTGAGGCGCCAGGCGGAAATGGCATGGCAAGCCGTTCCACAGGACTACATCCAGCATCTCTACGATCGTCTCCATGGGAGAATAGCAGCCTGCATTGCTGCGAAAGGTGGATATACACTGTACTAGTGCCGACATTGTGCATGCTCTGTTGCCAGTGTCTATGTGCCTGTGGTTCTGTCAGTGTGATCATGTGATGTATCTGACCCCAGGAATGTGTCAATAAAGTTTCCCCTTCCTGGGACAATGAATTCACGGTGTTCTTATTTCAATTTCCAGGAGTGTATATGTTTGACATCCAGTGTTACAAATTTACTCTCTCTGATGGACAGACGCCCAGATCGTCCGCTCTCAAAATTCTGCCATCTCTCCCCTCACATACACCACTGCTGGCGGCTCACCTCCAACTGCGCAACGCTACGCCCTGTTCACATCCAACTGCCCAACACTACAATAGCGAATATTTCAACAATGCCAACCAGCCACAGACTGCCCACAGCAGAGGCAGTGATTTTGATACAGGGCGCTACGTGGCGTTACCAACATAAAAACCTAAACAGCCTACTTACAGTGCCACTGTGCTGTTCAGGTGCCAGATGTCAGTTTGTAGAATGGGGATCCCTTACCTGTCGCACTTGGTCGGTCAGTACAGGGACGGTTAATGCTGTTTATGGGTGACGCTGGAACTGTCGTCCGATGATGTCCCATATGTGCTCAAATGGTTCAAATGGCTCTGAGCACTATGGGACTTAACATCTACGGTCATCAGTCACCTAGAACGTAGAACTACTTAAACCTAACTGACCTAAGGACATCACACAACATCCAGTTATCACGAGGCAGAGAAAATCCCTGACCCCGCCGGGAATCGAACCCGGGAACCCGGGCGTGGGAAGCCTGAACGCTACCACACGACCACGAGCTGCGGACCCATATGTGCTCGATTGTTGATCGAGCATGCCAAGGCAACATGTCGACACTCTGTAGAGAATGATGGGCCACAACAGCTGTAAGTAGGTGAGCATATCTTGTTGAAAAAAAAACAACCTAGAATGCCATTCACGAATGTCAGTATAACAGGTCGAATCAACAGTCTGACGTACAATATTGCAGCCAGGGTGCGTGGGATAACCATAAGACTGCTCCAGCTGTTATAGGAAATCGCACCCAGGCCTTAACTCCAGTGTAGGTCCAGGGTGTCTAGCATGCATACAGGTTGCGTGAGGCCCTCAGCTGGTCCTTCGAACCAACACACGGCCATCAGTGCCACTGATGAAGACCCAGCTTTCATCAGACAAAGTAACATCCTTCCACTCTTCCCGCTAATGAGCTTTCGCTTGACACCATAGAAGTCGGAAATGTTGGTGGTTTCGGGCGATGGAACGCACACTATAGGGCGTCTGGTTCGGAATTCACATTGAAGTAACCGATTTGTAACAGTTCGTTGTGTCACTGTAGTGCCGACTGCTGCTCAAATTGCTGCTGCAGATGCAGTATAATGCACCAGAGCCGTAAGCCAAACACGATGGTCCACACTTTCTGCAGTACTAAGTGACCGTCCAGAACCCGGTCTTTTTGAAAAAGCCTGTATATCATGTAATTTGAACTAAAAAGTAATTTCACAATGCAAATTTCTTTTCAATTTATTTTTATTTTATTTTATTATGGTCAAGGCAGGCTCATCTAGTCATCGAAGGGACTTTAAACCCTAACCTTCCTTCCTGTTAATCCACCTTTCTAGCCGAAACTACAAAAGCTAATTACTGCGATGAAGCTCGGTATCTGATCAACAAATTAGAATCTCTGTGACAGATGAGAAGTTCGTTGCAAGTGAAGGGAATGAGGTACGACTGTAGCCTGTCTCAGACGTTATTCCGTCCGTGCGTTTGAGCATCCTGTAAAGGAAATCAGCGAGAAATTTGGAAAGATGATGAAAGTTCAGACAATGAAATTAAAATTTTGAGGTCTGCAAGTGACTTTGTTATTCTGTCAGAGACAGCAAAGGACTTTGAAGAGTAATTAAACGGAATGGATAGCGTCTTGAAACGAGGTTATAAGATGAGCGTCAGCAGATGTAAAACAACAGTAGTGGAATGTACTCGAATCAAATCAGGTGATGCTGAGCTAATTATAATAGGAAATGGCACACTAAAGGTAGTAGGTGAGTTTTGTTGGGCAGCAATATAACTCCTGACGGCCGAAGTAAACAGGATGTAAAATACAGACTAGCTATAGCAAGGGCATTATTGATGACAAAGTGGAATTTGTTGACGTGGAATATAAATTTAAATGTTAGGAAATCTTTCCTGGAGGTATTCGTCTGACGTGTAGCCTTGTACTGGAGGAAAACGTGGACTTTAAGCAGTTCAGATGAGAAGAAGTTAGAAATTTTCGACATATGGTGCTGTAGGGGAAAGCTGAAGATTACATAGGTAGGTCGGATAAGGAGGAGATACTGAAAGCAAGTGGTGAGAAAGGAAATTCACTACACAGCTTGACTAAAAGAAGAAATCAGTTGATAGGACACATCCAGGGGCATCAAGGAAGGTGTCAATTTGGTAATGCAAGGAAGTGTACAAGTGTGGGGATTTTGTGACACTTGTACGGAGTCACACTTAGCGGAGAAGGAAGTTTTTGACATTTATCCGTAGCCCAGGACACTTCAGGTAATAGACCTCAGAACGAGCTGTTTATGAACCATGATACACCTTCATGTTTATCGCCATCTGCGACTTACTACTGAGAAAGGTGGCGTCCTGCGCTAAAACCTAGTGCGCTCTTTTTCACTGACAGACGGTGGAATAACTGCGGTGCTTGGTGCATGACCTCCTGGAGTTCAGAACTGCATTTAATTTCTGACTGGCAAGTAGTGTCCCGTGTTCTAAGTGCTGTGAAGCTGATCATTGAGACCACAGCCGGTTTCAGTAAATGGTGGACTATACCAACAAAGAACATGTAACTTACGGGTGTTGTGTAAGCGTTGCAAACAGTAACCCAAAGAAAGACACTCGCTAAAAATAACAAAGTTTTAGACGAAGGTAGCTATGTTTGTATTTCAGATAAAGTAACAAATTAAATGTGATAACATTATGTAAGAGTAGAAAAGGCACACAAAGAAACAGATACTACATTTTAATTAATTTACGTTGAAAAATTAGGGCTGTCCTTCCAACGCTACGACTTAGAACATCGTTTCCAACACACAGAAATGCGGATCAGTAGCTGCATCACATTAGGAAAAAATACGAGGGTTATTCGGAAAGCAAGGAACAATCGGCGCGAAATGGAAAATACGGTGAAAATCTGATGAAGCTTTGCACAGATTCGTTGGGCACTGTGTCTAGTACGCCCGTCGATCGCATCATGTCGCTCTTTTCAGTTCTGAGCTCACAGAGAGAACGTAAATAGGGCTATAAATTAACGTCTCCCGCCAAGTATGAGGACCTGGCGAAAGATTTCGCCTGAAGCTGTGAAATCCACATAACATAACTGTCATGTGGTTCGTTCCACACGACAATTCTCGGCCGCACTCTGAAGGGCCAGTGTTTCCAATGGGAAGTGTTTGATCACCCACAATACAGCCCGTAATTGGCTACCCCTGAGCTTCATCTCTGCTCAAATGAATCGCTGGCTATGAAGACAATATTTTGCCACAGACAACGAGCTGCAGTCCAGAGTAGAAAATTCTCGAAAACCACCGGCAGCTGTCTTCTATAACAAAGGAATTGAAAAGCTGGTACAACGCTGCGACAGATGTCTAAGTGTGAGCAGTGACTGTGTAGAGAAGTAGCTGGAAAGTGTAGCTAACTGTTGCAAATAAAACAGTTTTGATATGCACTTTGGTTTCCATTTCGCGACCTATCGTTCCTTACTTTCCGGATATCCCTCGTACGTGGGACATATACAAGATCTGGATGAACACTCTTTAAAGAAAATAATTCGGTGATGAGTGATGGCGACATATTATTATTTGCAGATAACAACCGGGGACGGAATGAGGGAATACTGGTGTCTGCCAGCGAAAAGGTGAAATCGTGTTTATCAAACTGTGACCCATTCTTTGTGCATGTAAGGTTCAAGAGGTCGAAGAAACACTTTAGACAGTTGTTTATACTTCACGCCGATGTTACACGTTTTTGGGAGGAAACAAAGACTATTCCAGCTGTCTACGTTGCACTACCGAAGAAAAAGCAAGAAGCGTATGACTTTTTGAAACTATATTAACCAGCGTGATTGGATGGAACTGTGCGTGTCTCATGAAGAGCTTTGACATTGCTATTGCAGGCAACTAGATATTTTTCCTTATGCAGAGATTATGCTTTGCAATTTTCATTCTTGAAGCCGGAATGGATACGATATCCACATTGGATCCACAAGGACGTTATCCGTGTCCATATGAACAACTCTTTTGGTGGTATGCACGTTTCTGGATATTAAAATGTTGCCCCTAAATTTTCGTCTGCCAAAGTCAGCCCTCGTAATTTGCATTATAATAAAGGCCTCTTATGACCAAATTTCAGTATAAGATAACCTGCCATATTCTTGATACGTTCCGTAAGTTTGAGTTTTCTGTTGTAATTGATTAAGAGGGTTTTTCGAACGTTTCTGTGGAATGTTTCCACATCTTGAACTCGTTTTACAATACTCGCACATAACATACTATTAAACGTTAGTACTATAATTCGTTTATCAAATGTACGTCAAATCACCACAGTGTCAAATCACATTGATATGCTACATTTATCGGTGATAACCGACGAATTTAGTGCTTGTAAATAGGTATGTTTAAGAGGAACTTTGAAACACTCGTATTATTTATGTTGTTTGAGACACATAAACGGGAGTCAGTCCATGAAGTGAAGGAAGATTCCAATAGATGGAGTGTGCTAGAAGAGCCTACAAGTGACAGCTTTCAGTAAGATCATAAATGACCCCTGTTACCGCAAACGGAACGGGATGACTTAGCTGCTGGTATGAGGGAACAGGACACACGAGTGATTGTACGAAAAACGTGGAAGAAGGACGCGTCACCATTAATGGCCCCTACAGAGTCAGCAACACGTTTGTCTTTTCTAGGAGACTGCGCACCGAATCTAATATAGTGGCACTCCGTCCAAAATGGGACAACAGTAATTCCTTTACACAATAATAATTACACTAGCCAGCAAAATTTTACTGTTTCTGTAAATCGCACGAAAACAGCTGATCTTCATGTTTCCGTTTCGGCTAATAACGAAAATGTTTATGAAAACACAAGATTAGCTCTCGTGTTGAAGTTATGACAAATTTAAGTTATAGCCTATATGAACTTATGCATGGTATTGTATCTCGGAGGAAGATCACCGAAGCCGTAACAGCTCTGCCTGGCTTTCGTAGTTTTCCGCTCATGGTTTCCTACCTAGAGTCCAGAAGTAACTGGCTAACGTTGATGCATTCCACTTTCCTTGGTATCTCATTTCCGTGTCTGAAATTTACTGGTGGAAGCATTCTCTGTGCTCGTCGGTTGTAGCGCCACAGTTGTCAGTAAGGAAGTCTAAGTGGGAATCTAGGAAATGTTCCTTTAAGGACATATTGCACCCCAGTCTACTGCTACAACGCAGAAAAGTTGCCGCAAGATACTTACAGTTTTCTGCCCTCTTGTTTCCTAGAAAGTTTGTTGACACTCGGACAAGGGCATCCCATGCTAACTTTTCATCACCTGTAAGAATGGTTTTGAAATGTTCATATTTGTACCGTTTGCCTATCTAAGGATCGACGAAATACCCTTCTTTTGTTACCGCCTCACCAGGACTTGGAAATTCCTCGTGCAAATAGAGAAAATGCCACCCCGATTTTGTCCATGGCCTTAACGAAGTTTTTCCTATTGTCTCATGTTATGAAATGTTTCTTTGATTTAAATGCATTCCCAATCGGAATCGATGTTAACACGTTGCCATTACGCAGTAGCACACACTTGAGACTTACGTTGGAGTTGTAAATGGTTAACCTCCACCGACGACTTTTATAGTCAATGCCCTTAGCTGCCACTACAAAATAATAAATTCTTTTCACTTTCAAAAAATGGAACGAATGCCACATGGTGGGTACGGAATACAGTCACATCTACCGTATTATCAGCAAAATTCCAATGTTGTAGTCGTGATGCCAACAGTTTAGCTTTACCTTTCAGCAATTCCAAGTCTCTCACTAAGTCATTAAGTTCAAACTGTGTTATTTTGTGAATGTCTGTGCACTCATTGTTACACACAAAATCAGGATGTTTCGAATAACTGGGTTTTGAAGGTGACGTTGAAGCACTAGCTTCACTACCGCCCTCGTCACTATCACGACCAGGTATGGACAAGAAAAGGGAGTTCGGCTTCATGACGCAATGATTGAATGGCCGACAGTGTGTTAAGGTATATTAAGAAAGACTTTTTCTTCTTGGAAACACCATGTGTTAATGGAGTTGTCATACGAAACTAACAATCATGCACATGTTTTGATGGTTCTCTGCCGGCCGAAGTGGCCGTGCGGTTCTAGGCGCTGCAGTCTGGAACCGCGAGACCACTACGGTCGCAGGTTCGAATCCTGCCTCGGGCATGGGTGTGTGTGATGTCCTTAGGTTAGTTAGGTTTAACTA
Organism: Schistocerca piceifrons; assembly: GCF_021461385.2. Classification (NCBI taxonomy): domain Eukaryota; kingdom Metazoa; phylum Arthropoda; class Insecta; order Orthoptera; family Acrididae; genus Schistocerca; species Schistocerca piceifrons. The sequence goes on along the minus strand of NC_060139.1, from coordinate 129,025,272 downwards.
GTTCTAAGTTCTAGGGGACTAATGACCTCAGAAGTTGAGTCCCATAGTGCTCAGAGCCATTTGAACCATTTGATGGTTCTCGCCAGATGTGGGTATAACAAAGCCCTTGGGAAATCTTTTACAATTCAGCCACGAATGATGAGTAGAGACACAAGATATGCAGCATACGTGAGGACCCCAGGGCTTGTCCTGGTTCCCGAATATACAGCCAAAGTAAAGCTAATATTCCTCGCTAATAATGGCATTATTGGCCTCCTTTCCGATTTCAGAGGAGCCTGGTCGCAAATATAGCAAAAATTGTCAGCACTGTTTACGCATTTGCGAGGCGTATTGAATCACTTCAGTAACACGTTCTTCCAGCACACGAAGAGAACACAGCTCGTCACAGACTGAAACTACGCTTAAATAAAACATTACCCGCTCCTCCCGTCCTCTTCCCTTCTCCTTGTTGCTACAACCCCGGGCTGAAAATAGAGACAAAATACACACAGTTATTATTGCCTGAAACTTCATCACACCGTCTACCATCAGCGTGATTTCAAGGCCCATGTGGGAAGAGATGAACAATGAATGCTAATGCACTGAAGAGCCAAAGAAACTGGTACAGCTGCCTAATTTCATGCAGAGGCCCCGGGAGCACGCAGAAGTGCCGCAACACGACATGGCATGGGCTCGACTAATGTCTGAAACAATGCTGGAGGGAACTGACACCATGAATCCTGCAAGGCTGTCCATAAATTCGTAAGAGTACGAGGCGGTAGAAATCTCCTCTGAACAGTGCGTTGCAAGGCATCCCAGATATGCTCAATAATGTTCATGTCTGGGGAGTTTGGTGGCCAGCGAAAGTGTTTAAGCTCCTGGAGCCACTCGGTAGCAACTTTCGCATAGTCCTGCTGGAATTGCACGAGGCCGTCGGAATGCACAGTGGACATGAATGGATGCAGGTGTTCAGGCAGGATGTTCACGTACGTGTCACCTGTCAGAGTCGCATCTAGACGTATCAGGGTCCCATATAGCTACCAATGCGCGCGCCCCACACCGTCACAGAGCCTCCACCAGCTTGAATAGTCTCCTGCTGACATGCAGGGTCTATGGATTCATGAGGTTGTCTCCATACCAGTACACATCTATCCGCTCGATACAATTTGAAACGAGACTCGTCCGACCAGGCAACATGTTTCCAGTCATAAACAACCCAATGTTGGTGTCGACGGGGCCATGTGAGGTGTAAACTTTTGTGTTGTACAGTCAGCAAGGGTACACGAGAGGGCCTTCGGCTCCAAAGGCCCATATCGACGATATTTCGCTGAATGGTTCGTTCGCTGACATTTGTTGATCGCCGAGCACTGAAATCTGCAGCAGTTTGCGGAAGGGTTGCACTTCTGTCACGTTGAACGACTCTCTTTAGTCGTCGGTGGTCCCGTTCTTGCAGGATCTTTTTCCGGCCGCAGCGGTGTCGGAGATTTGACGTTATACACGATTTCTGATATTCACGGTACACTCGTGAAATGATCGTACGGGAAAATCTCCACTTGATCGCTACCTCGGAGATCCTGTGTTCCATCGCTCGCACGCCGACTATAATGACACGTTGAAACTCTCTTAAATCTTGATAACTCGCCATTGTAGCAAAAATAACTGATCTAACAACTGCGCCAGACACTTGTTGTCTTATATAGGCGTGCCGACCGCAGCACCGTATTCTGCCTGTTTTACATATCTCCGTATTTGAATACGCATGCCTATACCAGTTTCTTTGGCGCTTCAGTGTAAAATATAATTACAATTAAATGCACCCCATTTGACTTTGAGCTGAGAACTAATCTGAGCTTTTCATGGTCGTTTTTGTTATGAGAGTGCTTAATATAGTTAACGAACATTTATACAATATCATCCAGTTTCATTTTCACTGTTGGCTAGTGTTATTACAATAGTCTATATGTAATACAAATAGAGGAAAGGTGCCCTAATATGAGACACCCCCAACTGTGCTCATGTTAGGGGTTGCACTCTCGTTCAAATGGTTCAAATGGCTCTGAGCACTATGGGACTTAACTGCTGTGGTCATCAGTCCCCTAGAACTTAGAACTACTTAAACCTAACTAACCTAAGGACATCACACACATCCATGCCCGAGGCAGGATTCGAACCTGCGACCGTAGCGGTCGAGCAGTTCCAGACTGCAGCGCCTTTAACCGCTCGGCCACTCCGGCCGGCTGCACTCTGGTGGAGAGCTTCTTAAACACGTCTATTGTGTGCCAGACAACGACACAGCGAGTAGGAAACCATAGTTGAGCCGGACACAGTACGTAGAGGTTGATACAAAATTTCTTCTGTTTGGAGTTTTTGCGACATCGGTGTTGAGACAATATTTCAGCTTAGAGGTGAGTGGATATTACTGCATTCTTTTATTGTTGTTATTTGTAACGGTATAACCTATAATTATTGACAATTAGGTTCATTTTCCAACGAACGTTGTTAGCAAGTACGTGATTCTTTGTGTAAGATGGCGAAATTCCTAATATGCAATAGTATGGGGATCCAAATACGCGTTAGTGTCGCATATTGCGATACCTATCGCATATTGGGGGAACTCGTTCTCCCACGATTTTTTATATGTAATTTACGCAATACTATCATGAGATAACAATATTTCATCATTTATTGTAGTAAAATTTTGGCAACTGCGTTTATTTTAATTCGATTAAATTATGATAAACAGGGATTACTTTGACTAGTTTTATGATCAGAAATTGGAATTTTTTCTGGAACTTGATGGATGGTGCACCTGCAGGATCAATATTAGCTTGTCATCCAAGTGGCTGGATACAAACTCACATTTTTACTCAGTGGTTTGATTATTTTGTGAGTCATGTAAAGCCATCTTCAAATGACCCTGTCATTTTGATTCTCGATGGGCATTATTCCCACACAAAGAATCTCGATGTGTTGGATAAAGCACGTGAAAACAATGTTCATGTTGTATGTTTTCCACCTTACTCAACGCATAAAATGCAGCCACTTGACGTCGGATTTATGGGGCCTTTGAAAACCTACTATGCCTAAGAGATAGAAACGTGGTTGGCAAGTAACCCAGGTCGTGTTGTCACCCCATTATTAATAGCCAAGTTATTTGGGGCAGCTTACAACCGAGCAGCAACAATGGAAGCATCTGTGAATGCCTTCAGAAAACAGGTCTCATCCCATGCAACAGAAACATCTTTAGGGAACACGAATTTTCAATTCAACGCCATGCTAACGCTCTTCAAGAAAGAGATGCCAAAAACGAAAATGAAACTACTGATGGTGATGGTCAAGCTGTCAGCCCGGTAGACATTAGACCTGTCCCACACATCGCAAAACCACCTGTAGTTAGTCAAATAGGTCAAACATCGCGTTCGTGCTCTGCTGCGTTACTAACTTCAACACCTTATGTGATGCAATTGCAAGAATCTAAACAGAAGAAATCAGAGGCAGAAGCTAAGAAAGCAGCGAGAAAGTTATTTGGGGAGAAGAGTGGAAAATCTTCCAATCGTAGACCTAAAGCAGAAGAATCGTCTAGTGACTCGGCATCCGATGTCCATCTTGATGACAGTGGGGATTCAGACAGCAGTGATGACGATGACGCAAAGTGTCTGTTCTGTACTGGGCGCTCTTCTGAAGGCAAACACGGGGAGACATGGGCACAGTGCACCAAATGTTATCGCTGGGTTCAAATGGTTCAAATGGCTCTGAGCACTATGCGACTCAACTGCTGAGGTCATTAGTCCCCTAGAACTTAGAACTAGTTAAACCTAACTAACCTAAGGACATCACAAACATCCATGAACGAGGCAGGATTCGAACCTGCGACCGTAGCGGTCTTGCGGTTCCAGACTGCAGCGCCTTTAACCGCACGGCCACTTCGGCCGGCGTTATCGCTGGGCTCACGAAGATTGCGGCGTCACAGAAGACAATTTTGTTTGCCCCGGATGCAGTAAATATAAACCTAAGTAGTGTGAAATGAGTGAAGGATAACAGAAATGAATGAACATGTAAAAATTTTATTTTCGTATGTCATTATTATGTAATAAAATAATTACAGCAAAATATTATTACTGTCTCATATTAGGAAACCTTGATCTCATTCCTAAGAAATGGCTTGTTTGTGAAGATTTAATAATTACTCTGAAAGATTGTTTATTATTTCAAATACGATAATTGTATGATAAATAATGCAAGATCTTATTACCACCATAAAAAATACAATTGCATTTACTTTTAGGTCTTTCAAATGGGTTTACAAAAGTGTGTCTCATATTAGGCACCTTTCCTCTACTGATATTTTTCTTAATTTTCAGTCAAAGAGCAATATTTTTGCAGATATTCTAAGATACAGCGATATCCGCACCCGTCCAGCCTCTTAGCCTTACAGCTACACCGGAGCCAGACAGACAGACAGACAAGCAGGCGATGGTTGCCGCCGGCGCCAGGTGGGTTCTTCCAGCTGGGAAGGAGAAACCGTTGCAGGTGGGCGGTAAGCGGGGCTGTTCCAGAGGGGATGTTGTTCCTTGGGAATCCCCGGGGCTCGGGCGGCCGGCGATGGCACAGATAACGGCCACCGTACCTGTCCACTTCGCCGTTAGCTCATTACCTGGGGTGCACAGGGAGCGGCTCTGGCATTCCTGGTGACAAGGTAAATATTTCCTCACTGCGGAAACCCTTCTGTTCTGACGAACCTACCGCTTGCGTTAAAACTTTGCGGTTAAGCGCTAGAATGTATCTCTAACTTGTATCTATAGGGCGATCCGTTTGAGATATCAAAATAGTAAAACACTATTCATAAGAAACTATGCAAATTTATTGCTTGTTAACGGTACGTATATGTGTAGCACACTCTACAGTTTATGTCTAAGGTTTGCATCGCAGCACATTAGCACTCAACATGCAAATGCGGCTCGTATCATACATACCCCACGCCGTTGTGCCACTTGGCGCGCAGCACTTCTGGAGTAATTTGCTGAAGGCTGCTGTAATCTGGCTAATAGGTGGACATGGGACTAGATCCTCCGTAGCCGCACCAACGGTCTTTGATTAACTGGTTTAACTGTTGTCGCACTATGAGAGCCCAATGCCGTGGAGCGCCGTCGTGTTGATAGATGATGGTTCAAATGGCTCTGAGCACTATGGGACTCAACTGCTGTGGTCATAAGTCCCCTAGAACTTAGAACTACTTAAACCTAACTAACCTAAGGACAGCACACAACACCCAGCCATCACGAGGCAGAGAAAATCCCTGACCCCGCCGGGAATCGAACCCGGGAACCCGGGCGTGGGAAGCGAGAACGCTACCGCACGACCACGAGATGCGGGCGTTGATAGATGATGGTACGCAGTATCCCAACTTGCTATACTTGAGGGACCACACACTGCTCGATCATTTCAAGGTAATCGACGTCACGAATAGTCTAGCCCGCAAAAAGAACGGATCGATAACGTTGTACCGAAGTTTGAATGCTACCTAGGTCTCTACAACACTCGAAAATTTTGCATATCAAGCAACATAATGAGCGCGTTGTTGTGGTATAAGGACCATTTTAACTTAAAAATCGAAACACACTGAGGGCGTTAAGTTCTGCCACCTCATCAGTACTATGTGATTCTGACATCTGTTGTTTGCGCTGTGAAACATGGGATGTTTGCTTGGCTCCCAGAACATGGTATCTCATTGTGAACTCCCATCATTCTCAGGTACATTGCATAAAACTGCTCAAGGATATTTGCATTAGCTTAACAAATATAATGTTACAGTTTTCTGGCATCTCAAATGGATCGCCGTGTACATTGACTCCCAAAGTTCCTCCAGAATCCGTCGCATAATATGCTCCGTACCTTCTATTTTACAGTAGAACCTATTCATTCTCTGCTGTTACAGGTAATATTTTTTTTGAAAATGTAGTTCAGGCCGGCCGAAGTGACCGAGCGGTTCTAGGCGCTACAGTCTGGAACCGCGAGACCGCTACGGTCGCAGGTTCGAATCCTGCCTCGGGCATGGATGTGTGTGATGTCCTTGGGTTAGTTAGGTTTACGTAGATCTAAGTTCTAGGGGACTGATGACCAAAGAAGTTAAGTCCCATAGTGCTCAGAGCCATTTGAACCATTTTGTAGTTCAGGTGGCAATAATATTTTTAACTCTAAACGCAGCAGACCACACCGTAAGTGGCGTGAATCCACGAAATACCTCAACGCATGTGTTAGTTTCTTGTACGATGGGAATTCTTAACTGATGTCGCAGCACACTTATTCGATTATGACATTTGTGACTGAAAACATCAACTAATTTAAAAGTTACAATGCGGTAGTAACTATTCAGTGAATGGGAAACGTGCAGCACTCTGAAATAAACATTTTTAATAGGCTTCTACAACAGCTCAAGTTCGCTAGTGAGAAAATGTTTTCAGACTCAGCCTGAAAACTCTTAACCCGGCAAAATTCTCTAAGTTGATGACCACTCCTCTGAGTTTCCTATGGGGAAATTTTAGGTCCACATAAGTAATTTTCAATTTAGATCGCATCGTACCACTTATGGTACTTGTTATTAGCGGTTTCGACGTAAGTCGTCATATGATTCATCACGGAGTGATTCTCTGTTACAAGTATCAACGTCGGTGTCTGTTACTAATATCAGAAACACACGCTGCAATAAATTTGTAACGTTGGGAATTGTATCAGGCATGGTTTGGTTCTCACTGAAATAGCTGCCCAGGTAGATAACTATTAAATATGTAAATGAAATTCCATTAGTGAAAGAAAAGAGACAAAAATAACTATCTTTACGGCCCTAATCTCACTTATCTTTTTCTTACAAACATTTCGGGAGATATTCAACAGACATAGTAGAATCGTTTTACAGTCACTATCGACAAGCACCTCTGTACACTTAGCCAACAGCGAATCATGAAATGAACCTCATATTTCTTCTGTTACATCCCCATGTAAGTTATCACACGTATCTCTAACACTCTCGTACTTACTGAAATAAAGTTGAACATAACAACTCGCTCCCGAATTTATTACATCTTCTGCGTTGATCTAGCCTTATGAAGAATCCAAACATACGTGTACGGCTCAAGAAAGAAGTTTCTTGTGCCTGGTCTCGTTTTATGATTCCCTAATATTTCCTGTTGTCTCCCAAGAAACTAAATTCGCCTGTTGCCCTGCCTGTTAGTGATTTTATGAATACGACCAATTTCACCTCACGTAGTCCACACGCATTCCACTACTGCAACCTTCAAAAACTACCGCGTGTCTTCTCTATTTATACGTTTGTTTTACTGGTAGTTCACTGTTGCTATTTGAGTTTAAGTGTTATTTTGTTTGTCACCTGGAGATAGTGAGTGCAGATGTGGACGGAAGAATATTGAGTACCAAGTGAGGAAATCTGTACATCTGGGACATATTCTTCTGCTTGAGTTGAATAGAGCGTGACAGCAGTGGACGCAACCGAAAACATATGCACCGTGTATGGGGATAACGCAAGAATATGGTTTTCTCGTTTTAAGGAGGATAGTTTAGGCATTAGTGACTTTCCACGTTCAGGAAGACTTTGGGGGTTTGATGAAGATCATTTAAACTCATATATCCACAGTGATCCACATCGGTGTAGTCGAGAACTGGAAAATTTGATGAACTGTGATCAGTCTACCATCGTGCGACATTTGCATGCAGTGGGGACGGTAAAAAATCGGGTGTATGGGTACTGCATGCTCAAAGCCAAAATCACAACAATCAGCGAGTGGTCATATGTGCATCTTTGTTTGCTCTTCATCAAATGGCTCATGAACGGCGCCGACCATTCCTATCCTGTACCTTTACTGGTGACGAGAAAAGGTGTCTTTATGCTAACATAAGGAAAAGAGCCCAAAAAAAGCAGCAACATGTCGTACAAAGACCTGTGCGCATCCACAAAAGGTAATGTTATGCAACTGACGAAACAGTGGCGGTATGGTATATTACGAAATGGTTCTCTGAGGTGTAACTATCATTGCTGACAATAGATATCAAGAACTGAGACGTCTTGCAGATACACTCCAAGAACAACGACAAGAAACACTGCGTAAAATGATGCTACCCCACGATAACGCCCACCCGTATTCTGCTAAACTGACAAAAAACACTACACAGGAGTTGGTTTGGGAGCCGTTCCGCACCCACCTTATTCACCTGATCTTGCGCCCTCACATTTTCATCTTTTCCGCTCTGTATCGTACAACATTCAAAGAACTTCGTTTAACGTTGAGAATGCGTTCCATACGAGGCTCAACGAGTTTTGCGCCTCAAAACCACGTGATTTCTACAGTCGTGGAATCGAAATTCACCCCAGAGTTGGCAGACTGTTTAAAATATTGAAAGAGAATATATTATTTATGACTAAACTGTGTGATGGGTGTCTGCGCTGTATCTACTAAGCCTATGGAAGAATGCAATGGGCCAGTGCACCAACCTAATGCACAAATCAAAAAAAGTTCTGCATCACCTCGGTTCCGAGAGTTCCGAAACCTGTCCAGAAAATTGAAGTGGTAATCAACATAAACATCTTTTGCGGCCTTTTTATTGCTCATGAAAACCACACATTGCATGTTGTACCACCTCACAGCGAGACCTTCAGAGGTGGTGGTCCAGACAGCTGTACACACCGGTATCTCTAATACCCAGTAGCACATCCGCTTGCATTGCTGCATCACTGTATTCGTCGTGGCATACTATCCACAAGTTCATCAAGGCACTGTTGGTTCAGATTGTCCCACTACTCAACGGCGATTCGGCGTAGGTCCCTCAGAGTGGTAGGTAGGTCACGTCGTCCATAAACAGCCTTTTTCATTCTATGCCAGGCATGTTCGATAAGGTTCATGTCTGGAGAACATGCTGGCCACTCTAGTCGAGCGATGTCGCTATCCTGAAGGAAGTCATTCACAAGATATGCCCAAATTGTCGTCCATGATGACGAATGCCTCGCCAATATGCTGCTGATATGGTTGCACTATTGGTCGGAAGATGACATTCATTTGTCGTACAGTCGTTACGGCGCCTTCCATGACCACCAGCGGCGTACTTCGGCCCCTCATAATGTTACCCCAAAACAGCAGGGAATCTCCACCTTGCTGCACTCGCTGGACAGTGTGTCTAAGGCGTTCAGCCTGACCGGGTTGCCTCCAAACTCGTCTCCGACGTTTGTCTAGTTGAAGGCATATGCGACATCGGTGAAGAGAGTTCTGAGCGGTCCATTCGGCATGTTGTTGGGCCCATCTGTACCGCGCAGCATGATGTCGTGGTTGCAAAGATGGGCCTCGACAGGGACGTCGGGAGTGAAGTTGCGCACCATGCAGCCTATTGCGCACAGTTTGACTCGTAACACGACATCCCGTGGCTGCACGAAAAGCATTATTCAACATGGTGGCGTTGCTATCAGGGTTCCTCCGAGCCATAATCCGTAGGTAGCGGTCATCCACTGCAGTGGTAGCCCTGGACTGCCTGAGCGAGGCATGTCATCAACAGTTCCTGTCTCTCTGTATCTCCTCCATGTCCGAACAACATCGCTTTGGTTCGCTCCGAGACGCCTGGACACTTCCCTTGTTGAGAGCCCTTCCTGGCACAAAGCAACAATATGGACGCGATCGAACCGCGGTATTGACCGTGTAGGTATGGTTGAACTACAGACAACGCGAGCCGTGTACCTCCTTCGTGGTGGAATGACTGGAACTGATCGGCTGTCTAATAGGCGCTGCTCATGCATGGTTGTTTACATCTTTGGACGGATTTAGTGACATATTTGAACAGTGAAAGGGACTGTGTGTGAGATACAATATCCACAGTCAACGTCTATCTTCAAGAGTTCTGGGAACTGAGGTGATGCAGAACTTATTTTGATGTGTGTATATGCAGGGGTCGGCCAGAAACGAAAGTGACAGAGAGGTGGGAGCTTCAGATGACCAAAAGTTTATGAAAAACAGAATTTTAGGCGCTGTTCGGGTGCAGCATGAGTCATTTATGTTAGTGAGGTTTCGAGACTGCGGTTTTCAAAAAGGTAAGGCTGCAGGACGGTAATATTTGAGGGTCTCGGGGTCAAGTCCCCTATCGGAAACTTTTTTTTAGTTTCAATTTTTATTCTACTTACATTCCATTCGGATCTAAATAAAGCTTTGTGTACGATAATTATTTGTATTTTCATATAAAGGAATGTCAAAAACGGGAAAGGGGAGATTTTGGAGTAGAAATAAGTTTCCAAGAAAGGATTGTAATTAAAGTGACCGATCAAACAGGTGAGTCGAGAAATCTTATTCGTCGACGTCGGTAGAAATATTCTTATTAATGTCACACATAACAAAATATTTACGTTCGTAAGTTCTCTCCCAGGTTGCCGGTACCAATCGTCTTACAACCGAACTATGGACCATCGAGTATCAAAAGCGGTCCTCATGAAAGGAAAAGATATGAATTATGTAACCCATTCGTATGCAGCGCAGTATGCTATAACCCTTTCTGAAAAATTAATTCCAACACTGTACGTATGTTTATAAGAGACTACTGGCTCAACGGTGGTAGAGTACGCGGTAAAATATAGGAAAGTTGTCATTACTTCATCAAAATCTGGGAAACTTACAACAACCTTATACAAAACATTTTCGGCTGGTGATGAAGACCTACTTGCAGGAGAGCAAATTTCTTCTCTTAACTGAATCGTGCGGAGGATTAACAAATACACAATAATACGACGAGATTTTTTAAGATGAGGTAGGATTTCCACCATGCCGTACTAAGGTGACTCTCCCCAAATGCGATCCACTACTGCTACCCTGCGATATCAATTTTTATCGTCAGGGAAAAACTTTGACCAAAGCTCTTCAAAACTGCTCTTATGTTATCGCGAGAGAAAATGGAATCGCATCTCGAGAAGTATGTATTGAAATATATGACACAATAACACAATACATCATCAGCTATCCTCGCCAGTATTTGGCAAAATAATGCGTCATGGGCCATACCTGACATATTTATGTCGGTTCGGGAAAAGGACTACACCCACGTGTGAATGTGATGATGGTTCAAATGCCTCTGAGCACTATGCGACTTAACTTCTGAGGTCATCAGTCGCCTAGAACTTAGAACTAATTAAACCTAACTAACCTAAGGACATTACACACATCCATGCCCGAGGCAGGATTCGAACCTCCGACCGTAGCAGTCGCGCGGTTCCAAACTGTAGCGCCTAGAACCGCACTGCCACTCCAGCCGGCAACAACAAAAAGTTCAAACGAAATCAGAGATTTAAAAACTGCAATAGAAGATTTGCGAACGCAGCTACGCACGCTACAGCGACCACAAGTTATCTTTAAGTGCAAGAGAGACCGGGCTGGGTGTGAAACACGAAGTCAACAAGAGGACGAGCGTAAGGTGTTTGTACACAAAGACTTATACAATTGCTCTCACGTAATGTTGCGAACAGACTCAGTCAAATCGCCTTTACAACCACCATTTACGGGCCCATTTCAGGTGCTGAGAAGAAATAAGCATACCGTGGACATAATGTACAATGGTGCTCCGACAAAGATATCGATCGAACGTGTCAAGCCAGCATGGATTTTACCCTCTCCGACCTCTGACACCACGCCTGTGCTTCAACACATGATGGACGCAGAGCATATCGAAACACCGCTCACTACGTCGTCCGAGACAGGTGAATCACCACCACAAACAACGTCACAGCCCCCGAGACACCCGACGCACACCAGAGCCGGACGTCGAATAAAATTCAAGTATCAAGATATCCCTGGGGCTCCGCACTTTGAGGGGGGGGGGGGGGGGAGCTGTGTGGATATTTTTCATTTCTGGTGCAAAGTGATATCAAAAGTGCACGAGAGATTTTTTTTGGTCCTTTGTTGTTTTTTTATCTTTGCCGTAAGACTATAGAGTCTCCTAGTTTTTGTTACTTCTCTGTCGTTTTTTTAGTTTCTTCTCATTGTGAGTTTTTGCGAATAAATATTTTTTCGTTAACTCATTATACCGGACGGCTATGCAGTTACTTGTTGTAGGCAAGTCGCCTACAAGTGTAACGAAATTAGGCCATAACATGATGTGTTACTTAGGCCTATCGCTAACTGAGCGACATGTGAAGTGAACTGTTCTCAAACATCTACTTGGCGTAATTTCAACCGTGAATTTCTTATTATTTGGACTCAAAAAGACTAGGTTTTACTTCCAAACTTAACGAAAGTAACCACGGCAGAATTTGGCAACAAACACCATAAAAATATAAACAAGAAAACTCCCTTAAATTTAACCATAAATATTAACGATATGGCTTTAATTTTGTTCAGTTGTAACTGCAGGAGCCAAATAAACTCGCACTTGGTCGTGAGTATGTCGTAATATGACGTCTTCTTCAATGTTAAGCTAAAGCGAATGAGCCGCCAACCTGTGATGGACGCTCGGAATTTAATGACGAACACTACAGCTTACGCGGGCTGGCACATACCACAGCAAAATACGTAACTGCGACTCATAAAAACACTGTTCACATTCGTAAAAATACAACTCTCCAAAATAATACGTTAAACATACGCAATAACAGTTACAACAAAACAAATGAATAAGACAGAGAAAATAAACTGTAATAACTAGTATGATCGCGAACGCACTTTACAGAACTTGCATTTACTTTTAAAGGAAGCAAGTTCTCGGAAAAGTCTGTAAGAAAAGAGAAAGAGATTAAAACTGAAACTGTACAAGATGCTTTAAGTCTTCACGGGGAGAGTGTTTGGCATTGCAACTTATCTTTGCGTGGTCTGTGCGTTGTAACGTCGTTGGTGGCATAATTGAAGGTATACCCATCAGTAATGGAATTGCAGCTGTCGCATCCTCTTGCTTGTTAAATGATGTTCCTGGCGGTAATATTGTCTTACGTTGCACTCCTTTAGTCACAGGTTGGTTGGACGTAATCGTTGTGTAGATCCAGTTTCGCATCATGCACTTCCACAAAGTTCCATACACACACGTTTCTGTTTGCAAAGTCCCGTTCAGAGTTTTAAAACAATAGACAATGCACTTTTTACTCCCCGGTTGCGACGTTACAGTACATGCGCTACTTTGGCGATCACGATCGCGAAATCGGCGTTCTGGTGAAAACCGGTACCACACGTAACAAAAAGTTTAAAGCTGTCCACGGGGACTGTTAACGTTTTAGCACGTGGCAGCCCATTAACCTACATACAAAAAAACCAGTTAAAAGCACATTAGGTCGTGCACCTCAGTTACGTGCAAAACAGTTCGGCTCTAACGACGACGATCACTGTCCATTCGCGTAAGCAATTGGTACTCAATGAAGCTCACAGTATTCACAATGTAATATTTGGTTACAAGACGCCTTCGTCAAAATTTAATTTATAACGTGACCGAAAAATAAGAAGATGATCACAATTTACGTGTGCTTCTGTGTACAATACATGTGCAGGTGCCACGGCGCTGCCCTCGCGCTCAATGTCGCTCTTCGACTGCCAATTATCGATATCATCCAAAAGTCACTATTGCAGCCGGATGGCATCGACTTCTTGCCATGATATTTCGGCTATCGTGGTAAAAAGTCAACGCCGTCCGACTGCAATCCAGAAACTTCATAGAAGACTCTTTACGCCGGGAAAATTTCAAGAATCACAACAGTCATTATGTATGCGACTCTCAAAACAGGATTTAGTGAACCTAATTTACAATGCTGTTTCTCGATGGTCATGTAAACACTCCAAACTCGATTAAGGAAATATATTACTTACTTCCCGTTTTCCACTCCCAAAACTGATTTTCGCTCCCATGTAAACTCACAACGCTTTTTGAAACGTGCTTGGATTGCCAATTTACGTCTTGTTTTCAAAATATTCGGTTAATATTGACAAAGTGATTTATTGTGCAGTGAAGATGAAACTGAAATATTGCACTGAGCTTGAAGTTATCTACCTCTAATATTTAAGTGAACAGAAATAGGGCTAAGTCAGAAACAGGAACGGATTTCATAAACAGAATTTACAATACCGTTTCCAGACGCCATATTTAATTGGGCTAGCGAAGCAGCTTCAAATTTTAACATGTAAACACGACAGCGGAAAACTGTTTCCGAAATTCGTTTTTTTTTCCCGACGGATGTGTTGCATATAAAGGTAATGAGTGCTGCATATTACATTTGGTTTCAGACAGAGTATTTCACAAAAGCATTACAAAGAAAATCAAATATACATTGACATTTGTGGGTACTTAGTTAAAAGAGATTCATGTAGGAATATTAATAATGCAAAAGACAGTTCCTTTCCATACTACAGAACAAAACTATACATGTTGTAAGCCATTAAAAATATTTTTACAGAGGAACTGAAGCAAAAGAAAAGAAAGAAGAAAAAGAAAAAAAAGCTCTCATAACCAGCAAAATCTTCATATGGGTCTCCCCATTTTATTTTGTCATGTTCCCAAGAACCTCTCAAGAGAGTCATGTCTATAAACGTGAGCCATCAATTATGTCATGGATTAATGTGAAATTTAGCTAAAAATAATGAAAACTTGTACCCCGCAAAGCAATAGTGCTCAAGAATTCAAAGATTGAGGAAATAATCCTTTGTTCTCAATATTTGCTATAAGTAATGTGAGAATTGTTGCAGTCTAAAAAATCTTGATACACAAATAATTGAAATAAATTTATACCATAAACTAAAGACATATTTAGTAGTTTCTGTCTACAGTAAATATCTTTTTTCATTATGCACTTTCAAATGTCTTTATAATTTGTCTGTATATGGCTCCATAATCATTTAATTCCCAAGTAATTGTATGCACTTACCATGCTGAAGAAGTTCCTTACTTTGCCTCCTGCCTCTTGGTGGTTATTGTTCAATAGTGTACTACAACAACGCAGATCTGATTACTGATGTTACCAGTTAAATGTCTCATCATAGGCTATTACCAAACATCTCACACCATGGCCCGGCCTACATTTACATTGACAATCCATTATTTGAATCCACCTTGCTACAAAATCCCTATACACAAGAACTCATCTTTAAACTCATCTTGTCTTTTTTTTCGGCCTATCCCTCAGTTAAGTCACCTTTATAGGAAATGGTTCCACCTTCTGGAACACTACTACATTCATTAACTACCACTTTCATCAGATTCAATTCTTTGCCTTTAAAATCTGAAATTACATACGCTATTTCAACCCACTCGCTCTGGACAAAGGTAGTGGGCAAATATTTATTCCTATGTGCAACATTGCAAAACGCTGTCTTATTTAGATAGTCAGGCTATTATTACGTCACTTTTTTATTTTTATCACTATTGTTGTGTATACTTTTCATGCTTTTTTTAATTCCCTGTCCTTCAGTTTCTCATGATGCACAACACTACCTTACTCTTTACTTTCCACATTGCATGCTGACCCCGCAAAACGTTTTTCATACTTATTATACTTTTTTGCTGGATTCAATCATTTCTCCTGAGTAAATTAGGTCAAGGTCCATAACAACTTCAACTTGTAACATTCCTTACTCCTTCTCTTATCTCCTATTCCTCTCTTTCTCTTTGTTGCATATTCCTACCATCATCATTTCACATCTTACATTACCTATTTCCTAGTTAACTGTTATTCTCATCTAGTCCTTTTTTGATTTACTATTCATCTAATACTTTTCTTTACCGGTGCCCAACAAAATTCATGACTTCATCCAGTAATCAAGTCGTACTCTCTCACACACAGACATCAGTAAAACAGTACCACTTCTCGGTTACTGTCCTCCACATATCTATTCTGTATCATTAAATCCTTCCTATTCTGTCATTTCTAGATAGCAACAAAATACTCGAAATTCTTTATTATTTCTTGGGGCCTTATGCTTGCTACTGCACATATTCGTGAAGGAGTATTGAATCCCCTGAGGTTTGGTCTGTCACCGCTGATCACTTATTAACCATTCCTCCTGGGTCCCACAATTCATGGTCTTTATCAAAGACACGCACATCACCACACTGCATACCCATTCATTGTCACTCTTCGTCTGCCAACTATCAGTATCACTTTCGCATCACAGTTCATATAACACATACAACAGTGCTGCATATTGCATTTGGTTTCATACACCGCATTTCACAAAAGCGTTACAAAGAAAATTAAACATACATTGATGCTACTGCATACTCATTTAAAAGAGATTCATGCATTTAAAAAAATCATAATGTAGAAGAATACAACAAATATTTTTAAACATAATAGATATCTGTACAGAGTAAATGAAACACAGGAAAAGAAAGAATAAAAAGAGAAAAATAGCTCCTGTAGTTAGAATATCTTCACTATCTTACACCTTTATTCGATCCCTGCTACATTTCAGTTGGATAATGCACGACTGCATGTTGCAGGTCCTGTACGGGCCTTTCTGGATACTGAAAATGTTCGACTGCTGCCCTGGCCAGCACATTCTCCAGATCTCTCACCAATTGAAAACGGCTGGTCAATGGTGGCCGAGCAACTGGCTCGTCACAATACGCCAGTCACTACTCTTGATGAACTGTGGTATCGTGTTGAAGCTGCATGGGCAGCTGTACCTGTACACGCCATCCAAGCTCTGTTTGACTCAATGCCCATGCGTATCAAGGCCGTTATTACGGCCAGGGGTGGTTGTTCTGGGTACTGATTTCTCAGGATCCATGAACCCAAATTGCGTGAAAATGGAATCACATGTCAGTTCTAGTATAATATATTTGTCCAATGAATACCCGTTTATCATCTGCATTTCTTCTTGGTGTAGCAATTTTAATGACCAGTAGTGTATAGAATTCCTAAGTCGCTGGTCTTGAAGTGCCTAATCTTGATGCCGCTGTCGAAGTGGGCCGCGGCCAGTCAGCGCGGAGCTTATGCCCCCTTCGCGTAGAGGTCTGTGCCGTCTCGTTGTCGTTCTGGAGAGGGGTCGGTGAGCGTCAGATTGGCTGACGTCTTCTTCACAGGCCTCTCTGCTCTGCTCCAACTGGCGTTCCGGCGATTGACTTTGCGCCGTAACACAGAGATATTTGGGCAACATTCCCACGTAGTGTATACTGAATGGCTACTGTCTTAAGGATAAATTTAAGATAACGCCTGTAATAAAGAGAATGACCCTGATAGTGAAATGGTGAATATCATGAACATGCAACATCCTCTGAGCATTTAGTGGCAATGCTATGACCAAGAAGCGATGTGAAAGATTATGTCCATGTAAAAATTACTATCAGGGAAGGCGAATGAAAGAAAATGTTCAAATATGTATGAAGTCCTAAGGGATCAAACTGCTGAGGTCATCTGGCACTAGACGTATACGCTACTTAAATTAACTTATACTAGCAAGGGAACCTCCCCTTCGCACCCCCCTCACATTTAGTTATAAGTTGGCACAGTGGATAGGCCTTGAGAAACTGAACACAGATCAATCGAGAAAACAGGAAGAAGTTGCGTGGAACTATGAAAAAAATAAGCAAAATATACAAACTGAGTAGTCCATTTGCAAGATATGTAACATCAAGGATAAACAGTGCTTGGGATCGCCGTGGTCCCGTGGTTAGCGTGAGCAGCTCCGGAACGAGAAGTCATTGGTTCAAGTCTTCCCCGGAGTGAAAATTTTAATTTTTTATTTTCAAACAGTTATCAAAGTTCAGGCACTTACACAAAATCAACTTCGCACTCCAAAATTCCAGTAGATGTTCAAATTTGCTTGGACGTATGCAGGATTTGGCGGTCTACACACGAAAAAATTTGAAAACGTTAAAAACATGTTTTGACAGAATACAGGGAAAATTGTGCGACTGTGAAACTGTAGCATTCATTTGTTGAAGTTTATATGACAAACTCTTATGTTTTCATCACTTTTTGGGAGTGATTATCACATCCACAAGAAAACCTAAATCGGGCAAGGTAGAAGAATCTTTTGACCCATTCGCCAAGTGTACAAGTTAGGTGGGTCGACAACATATTCCTGTCACGTGACGTACATGCCGTCACCCGTGTCGTATAGAAAATATCAGACGTGTTTTCCTGTGGAGGAATCGGTTGACCTATGACGTTGCGATCAAATGTTTTCGGTTCCCATTGGATAGGCACGTCCTTTCGTCTAGTAATCGCTCAGTTGTGCCATGCGATCACAAAACACAGACACTAAACTTATTACAGTGAACAGAGACGTCAATGAACGAATGGACAGATCATTACTTTGCGAAAATAAAGAAAGTAAAATTTTCACTCCAGGAAGGATTTGAAGCAAGTACCTCTCGTTCCGCTGCTGGTCACGCTAACCACAAGACCACGGCGCTTCTGACCGCGCGTTGTCCTTGATGTGGCTTATCTTGCAGATGGACTATTGAGTTTGTATATTTTCCTTATTTTTTTCATAGTTCCACACAACTTCTTCCTGTTTTCTGGATTGATCTGTGTTCAGTTTTTCAAGACCTATCCACTGCGCCAACTTATAACTAAATCTGAGAGGGGTGCGATGGGGAGGTTCCCTTGTAAGAATAACAGTCCGCAGCTCGTGGTCTCGCAGTCGCGTTCTCCCTTCCCAAGCACGAGGTTCCGGGTTCGATTCCCGGCGGGGTCAGGGATTTTCACCTGCCTCGAGATGACTGGGTGTTTGTCTTGTCCTGGTCGTTTCATCATCATTCGTTAAAGTGGCGAGATTGCACTGAGTAAAGGTTGGGTATTTGCACGGTCGCTGATAACCGCGCAGTTGAGTGCCCCACAATCCGAAACATCATCATCTAAGAATAACACGCACACCCATGCTCGAGGGAGGACAAGAACCTCCGGCAGGAGGGGTTGCGCAATCCGTGACATGGCGCCTCCAACCGCGCAGCCACTCCGCGTGGCGCGAATGAAATACTCTGATTTGTTGGAAAGTTATACATGTTAAGGAAATACTGTACAAAATGTTAATGATAAAATTACATAACATTGCTGGTGTTTGGATTTACAGCTCGTAATAGCCGATACGGAAGTGTAGCAGAAATGTTGGGGGAACGTAAGTGGGAATCCTTGAAAGAAAGATGACTTAATTCTCGAAAAACCATGTTGAGTGTAAGATAACCTGTATTCGAAGACGATCTTGTACACATTATGCTTCCACCAGAGTGGCCAGAAACAGTCTAAAGAGCTTCTAAGGCCGTTGCAAGGTAGATTGCACTGAGAAATAATCGATAACAAAAAAATTCCATACGTTCCGCCATTTCCGAGTTAATAAGTATTGAAGTTAGCCAATCAGCCCAGCAGGGACTGTCTATTCAAACTTGTTTTTCGTTTGGTTCCCAAAAACCGAACAAGACAGTGATTTAAAACTGGACATAGGACGATATTAGGGATCGAACCCTAGCCAAAGGGTGAGCACTCTCGTGCGCCATCCTCTAAGCCATTAGAATAACTGACAATAATTTTTATGCATTTGGCCGTTTTAAATTTTGTGCGCAGTAGCTTGATTGTTAACTTCAGTGCTGATTGATTCTGAGACAGTGAACGTATCGATTTTTTTTCCTTAACATTTATTTCTCAAACAAACCTTACGGGCGTTTCATACTGTTTCTGACCACCCTGTATATATGAGAAGAAGGTAAGAGATATTACAGTGTGTGCAGAGCAATATAGATGGTAATTTTTCCGTCGCAAAATACGTGAATGTAATAGATCAGAAAATCTGCTGCTTCAGTTTCATCGAAAGGATACGGACGCTTTCCTGGTCCATCCTTCTCTAATCCGAACTTGAGCTTCGTCTCTAATAACCTCGTTGACGACAGAACGTTAAACTCTTATCTCCTACAAAGCGCTCTCCGCAGTGCACTGAGTAGTGACATACGACGCTTATACGCAGGTGTAGAATAAGCGAATAAATTATTCCTGGTATTCTCTTGATAAGTAGCGACCGTGATTTCAGAACTGGTTCCTCCTGAATAAGCGCCTGTTGCCTGACTTCTGCATCAACATCAGTCGATTATATTCCGATAACTTGTATGAAAAGTTGCGCAACTTGATGAAAATGATAATTAAGTCGAAAATACACTAAATGATAGTGATGATTCGTGCTGTACGGTAGAGAATGGGATTGGTACGGTTTCTTTCTTCCTTCTCTCTCTCTCTCTCTCTCTCTCTCTCTCTCTCCCTCTCTCTCTCTCTCTCTCTCTCTCTCTCTCTCTCTCTCTCACACACACACACACACACACACACACAAACACATACGGTCAGTATTTTGATTCGGATCATAATTCAAATAAGTTTTGAGTGTCCTGTGACAGCATTTATGTTTTTAAATATCTGAAAGTTTCAAAAAATGTAGGGAAAACGGCACTAATGGTGTTTTCTGAGAATTAGGGGTGCAGATGGTTTTATTTTGCTATTGTAATTGTAGCTTTGTTTTTCGAGTAATGTAAAGATGGAAGTTAAGACAGTAAAAGCAAAACTCATTTTCTCTTTAGAAGGACTTGGAAAAGTCCCTGTACGTTATTTAGTGTAAATTGTTCATAAATAAACGTGAACATCAAAAACCGTATACACAACCAGAAGTGAACAAATGACTGCAGACAGAAGAGATTACAAAATACGGGTAATAAGTGTCGGAGAAATGTTCTCAGTTTTCTCTGCTGAGTGTACCTCTGTCGTCATATCCAGAGCAGACACGTATTCACGTTGTACAAGTATTTTTGCGCTCTAACGTTAAAAAGCTACGCAAAGAATGCTTTATGCCGCGTGTAACAGTAGGTATAAATATTTTGTATTTGTTTACATGTGGGGGTCGCATAAAATTGTCGAGCTATGGACGTCGCAGCTTCATTGACGTTATTGTGCGACACTTATTCAGTCCGGCCAAGTTAATGATTTTTTTTCTGTCCCCACCTCCCTGTGCGCTGTCGGGCAGCACATTCAAAGGAAGGCAATTGTGTTCCACGACACTGCATCACCCAGGTTAGCGTAATAAAAATAACACAGAGATTCAGTGTAAAATATACCTCTCTTTGTCCGGGAGCTGCGCTCCGCCACCGCGGTAATTACGCCGGGCTTGTTATTTGCCAAAACGTGATGAAGGGCCGCCGCTGGCCATTTTTCACGCGCGAGGTTTTCAGCGCGGTAGGGTTGGCAGCTCCGGCAGGGACTGCCCCGGTATGCAGGGACGGCGCTGGCGGCGGCAGCGGCGTAGGCAGCAGCAGCAGCAGCGGTGCTGTTTTATGACGGGGACGGGCGCGTCGCCCAGATACAGATGCGATATATCAAATATTAGCAGCGTGCGACCGCTCGTCACGCTGCGGGCACGGACAAAACGCGCCGCCCCAGGGCAGCAGAAGTGTGCGCGTGCGCGTTTGTGCGCGCGTGCGTGCGCAGGAGCACACGCAGCCGTGGGTGGGGCATGGCCACGATTTATGGCCGGCGGGCGCCGTCTACTCAAACTCCGGCTCCTGCCAGTGAGAAATATGTACTGGACTTGCGGCTGCTGCTGCAGCCGCCGTGGTCACCGATTCTCTCTCTCTCTGTCCGTTCCAGCAACCATGGTTCCTCCTTCTCACCCCCCTTCTCTCTCTCTCTCTCTGTCTCTCTCTCTGTCTCTCTCTCCCCCCATATCCTCCCCCCCCCCCAAATAACGTTTGTCATTGTTATCCGCTCTTTTCTGTGTTTTTCTTTTTATCCTATCAAATCTCCTTTAAGAGACTGTTAAAAACAATTACCTCTCAGTCACTTTTATTGTCTTTCAACGTTATTCGAGAGCTTACATCTTCATATTCAGGTGACTCAGATGATTACATAGAAAATATTTTTGATGCATGGAGCTAGTTGTCTGCCTTACAGTTCATTATGCCAAAGGTACTTCTTGTGTGTCACTTCTTATTGTAAAATTACACTGAAGTCACACATTATAAACGATAACAAAAGTACTTCCGACATGTTCCAGCGAAATGCGAACTATTACATTCTGTTCGTTTTTATGTGCTAGGTATTGTAAACTGACCTTTTCCAACTAAAATATTATAGTATTACATTGCATCACCAAGTTTAATATCGGCTTATTTCTTTTCGGGTAAGGCAGGACATGAGTGACCAACGATAACAAATTACGCAGCACAATGATACCTATCTGAAGCTTAAACTTTCTGCGACTTACGTGATTATGTCAATGAAAAATTGGTTTCACTTCTCAGATATCGGACTTCTTATTTAGTAAGATTTTGGTACTTTTCGTTACGGGATAAATCACATACACATTTGCTATATAACACCATAGAATAGCACTTTACCACAGAAGCTGACCTCATCGACGAATTGCTATCCATATTACTTTCAATTCTCAATAAAGCAACTGAAGTCTGAATTCATTTTTCATTACAACATGATAGTCTAGATTCAATTACTATTTCGATATTAGCACTCATATAATTAGAACAAACTTGAAACTGATCGTTGTAAGTCATATCTGAAAGAAAACAACAGAAAGAGACCCCAATTACATAATGTCAGAGGTCACATATCACTTCCATTTCCGTAAATATACACCTCTTGCTAAATAAAAAATGTAAATATAGTAATAACGATTTATACTCTAAGTTTCCTTTAATTTACGTCTATGGTCACAAACTTTTGTTAACAGATTACCGGTTTCAGTCGATGATGACTAACGTCAGATCTGTTTTATAAAAGCAAAATCCTAATGTACTGCAGCCATAGTGGCTTCGTCAAATGTTAAATGCAGAATCAGCATCAGCATCGTCAAACATATATAAATGACATCATATGCGCGAGTCATGTTGTCAGTAGCACTCAATGAAGGTGCTGATTCTGTATTTAACATTTGACGATGCCACTATGGCTGCTGTGCATTAGGATATTGTTTTTATAAAACAGATCTGATGATGGTCATTATTGACCGAAACCAGTAATCTGTTAACAAAAAGTTTGTGACCATCGACGTAAATTAAAGGAAACTTATTGTATATACTGGTCACTGTTTATTCGCGACAATGCCGCAACTTGTGAAAGATTTATACTCTGTACATGCATTCAAACTACTGAATTACATTATTATTTAAACCACAGTTTTTCAAATAAATTTGTGTCGCTTTTCATCTCACACCTTGAACATTTCCATCAAAGTGTCGTTACGATGTTACTTTCGTTATTGTTTCAGTTTTATGGTTCTGTTTCTCCATCCATTCAAAAAACATTTTATTTATTGTTCCAACAACAAAATATATAAGAAATCCACTGATGACGGTGAAACATCACCAAAACATATGTGAGTGAAAAAAATAGAAAGAAAAGAAAGAAAACAGTTAATATTTTTGTGTCATATTATGAAGAAAAATCATAGTTTCTATAGTTTACTAGTTGGCTGGGAAACCGAACTCCTCTACGGTGACTATGCGGGGAAAGGAAGACACAAGGACAAGGAATATAATAATGATAAATCCAGCATGATTGTAGATCCTGATAATGCACGAATAAGGGCAGAGCAAGGCTATTAAAATTGCTTCACCATGGAGGCGGTATGCACCAAAGGTCAAATTGGCATGACGCGTACTACGTGTTTGATATGGAAAGGTTTGTGATATCAGTACAATTGTGAGAAGTGGGTAAGATTGACGTCATATACATTGTGTACATAATGACGGATTACGCAACGGAGTTTTGTTTCAGAAATCGTGTCTCAATGTCGTTCGCTTGAGAGAAGATAGTGTTATATCTCGTACAAGATGGAGAAACGTCTATCAGTGTGCATGGAATTCTACAGCGCAAGCATCGAGGTCCGTCTGCCGAATTTGCTGCTAACGTTTGTCGAGTTCTGACCATTGTCATGCAGATATGAACATCATGCAAGATCTCAACGACCCCAAAGCCGATTAACGATCGACAGGGCAGACACTTAGCTCGGCGGCCGGGTACTTTCATACAGCTGCTTCACATAGGGGACACTGGGAGAGGCTGGCCCACTTTTTTTTCTTGATCTTTTCCAGCTTGTATTGAGTCGTTATAACTAAGGTGTAGCCACTAACAGAGGTCCAGCGTGGGCAGTATTACCATCTGGCAGCGAAACTTGTTAGGTATTCTAATGCGTTAATGCAGAACCAGTTTACACAGGGAAAAAAAAAAAATAGTTCCAGTTTTGACCACCAGGTGGAATCTGGCACTGTGTACACAAGAAAGACATACAGAAATGTTAGGAACAATTCGTGGGCTGAAAAGGGTAAACTACTGAAAAAGGGGTAATGCTTATTTTATTATTAATCGTCGCTTACACAGCCTGTTCAATATGGGCACCGGAGATGTCGAGGAGATGCTGTACAGCGCCAGATTTGCATCTGGTGGCCAGAAATGGAAATTTTTTCCCAGTGTAAATCAGTTCCGCATTAACGCATTAGGATATCTTCCAAGTTTCACAACCGAACGATAGTTAAAGTCGCCACCGGACGTTCGTAAGTAGCTGCACTTTAATGTTAACCATTCGGTATTTAAAATGTTTCCATTGATCTTTTTATGATGAAACTCCTATATTGTTTCCCCACCTTCATTACTAAGTAACTGAGGCTTCTCACTGTTCGTCTATGCATAAAAAATTGTTTTAGTAATAATATATCCTGGGCCAACCTATCCTATGGTTGGAGAAAGTTTGCCCAGCGGTGGGAGACAAGTTGGCCCACATGATTTTATCATTTAATTTACTTACGACATAGTTTATTTAACTGAAAATATATCGACTTTATTTTAAAACAGCTTCATACAACTTTATGAAAAATGAATTAGAATGTTAAAGTGTTTCATCGCTGTTACAGTTACAGTTTGACAGAAAACTACCTCCAAAAATTTTCATGATACTTTGTGTGAATGCTCGATACGATCTTTACAGTTCAAACATTCATAAAAAAGACGTTTCGCGTCTCTCTGAACACATGATGGCTGACCCCACCGCTTACAACATGTGCATTGAATCCATCCATAGCTTAGATAGCTCTGAGGAAATGGCTTACAGCACAAGACATCGTCATCCTCATCTTCTTCATCTTGAAGAACCTTCTTAGGAATGCCTACTTCCTTTCTGCACTTTGAGGAGTTTTATCATGTGATTTAGCTTAGCAACAGCCACTTCTCTTTGAATATATCTTATTATGCAGAATATCCATATTTCTTCTTAATATTCCTAGTACTACTGGCTTCAATATGACCTCATAAGCACATTGGAAATATGTATCTCCCTTGATTTCAAAGTTGTTATTTTCGAAGTATACGACTTTTTCCTTCTGAGTCACCTCTTTCCGACGATGTTGTTCAGTTTTGCATATATAAGACACTAAAATTTATTTATTATTTTGCCCTGTGTACAACTAGGGTCAAAAGGAACCCAATCTGGATTTCTTTCTGTTTCTTGAATGTAAAATTTATGAAAATAGAATGATGAGTGTTACATTGAACAATTGCACTGTGTGTTTCTTTGTTAGTTCATTAAAATCCCTAATGCCAAAATACCTCATGTAAATTACTTGGGGTCTGTATCACCCCAGTGGTGCTCAGTGAAACAAAAAATATCCTGGTAGTAGGGTGGTTAAAGTGTTTTCTTTTCTACATGTAGAGGCTTGTTGCTCTTATTGTATTACGTCTATTACTGGCGTCTCTGTTGGAATTACTGAAGTAATTTTTCGTTTGTTTGCTGTCTTTTTCCTGGGTTGCGTTTTTGCAGCGGCCTGACTACTCCAGTGCGTTCGGAAGCACGGTTGGTCGATGAAGTGACGTTTAACTTCAAAGACGTCGTTACGGGCAACATAGGCCTACCATAGCGTTCTTGAGCAGTTGAAGGTCCAGCTTTAGCAGTAACACCAAACCCCACAGCGTTCGGATCAGGTCTATCTTTAACGTGCAATGGCAGAAAGTCACTATCGGTGAAAATGTCCTTGTTTAAGGGGAGATGCTTGTCACTTAGAATCCAGCCAATATCTTTCTGGGTGTAGAAGGACAAATGGGACCTACTGTTGTCAATTAGTACCAAGCAAAAACAATATTGTGAAACTTAAGCATGTGATGCAAAATGTAGCACGTATTTCAAGAAGCTTGTGTTTGTCATCCACACTGAGAGAGAAGCACTACCTTTGTTCCTAACAGGACCGTCTCTGATAAAATGGAGCTTGCAGTTAACACTAGGGATATGGAAATTGGCGGCAAGCGGTTCCCAGTAGCACTTACTGCTAAAGCCATGGTGATAATTGATTCTCTTTCAGCCCTATTTGACATAATCGCCTTCGAGCGACTTGTTTATCAGGCCTTTGGACTGTAGTGATTACAGCAGTTTCATCTACGTTCTAGATGCCACTAGGTGTCAATTTCAGCCGTGTCGAAACATTATTAATGTTGTCAAGAAACAAGGCTTTTTGTGCTTTTTGAAGCTAGTACGTTGTGCAAAACAAGTTGTCAGAGGTGTTCGAATGCAAAGTGTCTGGTGCTGTTTTTGAAATCCTGAAAACTAATCAGGTACCGGCATTCCAACGTCGCTTCATGTTTGGGGTATTTTATGTTGACAGGCAACTGGATAGATGCAGACAAGCCACCTAACTTCTTTTGTTGAAAGGTGAAGGTATGTCAATAGCTTTAGTAAGGAAATCTTCAAGAATGTTTTCCTGCGATGGGTATAATCTAGATTTCTGCTTCGTTGGACATATTGAAGTTAGTAAGAATACTTACAAAAAGAGAGCGGGGCAGGTTTGCCATGTGGGCCAATGTGCCCCTGTTTAAGTGAGTCTCTTTGTGACCCAACAGCATATAGCAATTATTTTAATTCGTTTACGCAAATGTTTCAAACACCTGTCACCGTATGTAGTGCCAAAATAATCCTTAAGCTATGGGCTTTAATCGCTGTATTTACTTGTTTAGTAGGAGCGTTCCCTTGGAGTACACAACAAAATGTCTTGAGCAAGCAAAATTTGCTTTTCACAGGTAATGTAATTATCTACAGCGAAGTCCAGTCTGAACGAAGCTGTACAAATATTCAGTCAGACGCTGATAAGATTTCAAAGTGTTGCAATGGTTGGCAACGTGCTTTAAATATTCAGAAATGTAAAATTTTGCACTCCACAAAACGAAAAACGTAGAATCACATGAATATAAAGTTAGTGAGTCATAAGTGGAATCCGTGAACTCATACAAATACTTGGATGTGACAGTAGGGACATGGAATGGAACGATCAGACAGGCACAGTCGTGTGTAAGGTTGATAGCAGACTTGGGTTTTTTGGTAGAATACTAGGGAAATTCAGTCAACCTGCAAAGGAGATTGCTTACATATCACTCGTGCAAGCCATCCTAGGATATTGCTGAAGTGTGTGGGAGCCGCACTAAATAGGACTAGGGGGGATGTTGAACGTATACAGCGAAGAGCAGCACTAATGGTCAAATGTTTGTTCGACCCACAGGAGAGTTTCACCGAGATGTTGAAAGAACTGAACTGGCAGACCCTTAAGACGGCCGGAAATTATCCCGAGAAATTGTAAGGGCAAATTTTCAAGAATCGGCTTTAAAAGATGACTCTAGGAATATACTACAACCTCCCCACCCCCTCCCCCCCCCAACACACACACACACACATATGTCCCATTCTTACATGGAGGTCGTGAGAATAAGATTAGATTAATTACAGCATGCACAGAGGCATTTAAATAATGATTTTCCTGCGCTGCGTTCCATACGTGAATGGAACGGGGAAAAGCCCTAATAAATGGTACAGTGGAACATACCGTCTACGATGCAGTTCACAGTGGTCCGCAGAGTATGCATGTAGATGTGGATGTGGATTCCTCTATGGCCAAAGAGCCTCAGTCTTACCTACATTGAGTCAGTAATGGAGTTTGACTGCGGCAAGATAAATATCTACAAGGATAGTGCTACGACGTGTGGTACGTCACGGGCTGTCAGCACACGATGGTTTTGTGGCTTCCCTTTATGCGGACAGAGCGAGCGTGCTCCTCCCAACGACAACACTCGATACTTGGGGTGAGGGGGAGGGGGAGGGGCGGCTGGTGGCGGCACCACGTCGTCTTGCGCAAAGCATCACCATGGACGTGTCGGTATGTGAAGGTTCGGAGAAGAAAGACTGCGTCCGTCATCATCATATGGGTTCAGCACCAGGCTTTATAGAGGAGACACATTATTTCCTGTCACATACATCTCGCGAAAAGACCACAAAATGAAAAACTGAGAAATTAGAGCTGATATGCAGATACGCCGACAGCCATTCTTCCCACGTGACATTGCAAAGTGGCTTGCGGAGTGAAAGTGTAGATGATAGTATGCGACGATACGGACCCCAATATGGTTCGCGTAGTCTTTAATTTGGAATGTAGGCGTTGCATTTATGAGGCGTTATATGGGGTGACGATGCACTGCATTCGAGGTCTTTGTGACGTTGTCTTTCAACGGAATATCGCAGGATGGCGCGCTGCAGGTACTACGCTGAGCTACCCCGACACAAATCGTTTTCAACTGTTGACACGGCCAGCACATTATCCAGTCGTCTCACCCACTCTTTACCGAGAGACGGGCTCTGCACCACTTACCAGCCACTCTGCTTGGTGAACTCCGGCACACAGCTGAAGTTGTATGAAATGAAGTATCTACTCCTATAATTCAACCTTAGTTCGACTCGTTGCCCAGACCCACTACAACCAGTGTTGCTGCGGGAGATGTTAGATCTGCATATTGAATGTCGCGGCCTGTACTTCCACAAATCCCATAAAAATGTAGTAACATGTTTGTACTACTTAACTGTATACGTACAGTATGTAAAATCTGGTTATTTGTTACTCTTCCTGGGATTGAAATTTTAGTAGTTGGCATTGTTATTATCGAGCTCACTTCGGCCATCATCGGCCACAATTATCGGTTTGTGCATTTCCCAAAAAGCGGCCCGCGAATATGGTAGTTTTCAGGGGGCCGTATCTCTGGTTACATTTCTCAGAGGTAAGTGATCAAGTGTTCTTGATAGCCCTTGGCGTAGCGACAAATTGTATATCTGCGATACTAATATACAGGGTGTTACAAAAAGGTACGGCCAAACTTTCAGGAAACGTTCCTCACACACAAAGAAAGAAAATATGTTATGTGTACATGTGTCCGGAAACGCTTACTTTCCATGTTAGAGCTCACTTCTCTTCAAATCACATTAATCATGGAATGGAAACACACAGCAACAGAACGTACCAGCGTGACTTCAAACACTTTGTTACAGGAAATGTTTTAAATGTCCTCCGTTAGCGAGGATACATGCATCCACCCTCCGTCGCATGGAATCCCTGATGCGCTGATGCAGCCCTGGAGAATGGCGTATTGTATCACAGCCGTCCACAATACGAGCACGAAGAGTCTCTACATTTGGTACCGGGGTTGCGTAGACAAGAGCTTTCAAATGCCCCCATAAATGAAAGTCAAGAGGGTTGAGGTCAGGAGAGCGTGGAGGCCATGGAATTGGTCCGCCTCTACCAACCCATCGGTCACCGAATCTGTTGTTGAGAAGCGTACGAACACTTCGACTGAAATGTGCAGGAACTCCATCGTGCATGAACCACATGTTGTGTCGTACTTGTAAAGGCACATGTTCTAGCAGCACAGGTAGAGTATCCCGTATGAAATCATGATAACGTGCTCCATTGAGCGTAGGTGGAAGAAACTAAAATGAGCTCTAACATGGAAAGTAAGCGTTTCCGGACACATGTCCACATAACATCTTTTCTTTATTTCTGTGTGAGGAATGTTTCCTGAAAGTTTGGCCGTACCTTTTTGTAACACCCTGTATACGATATTGCAGTGCCTGTCTTATTCTGAATACGATGCAAAGTTCCTTTGGACATGCATGTATGTCCAAAAAAACTTTGCATTGTAATCAGAATGACACAGGCACTGCAATATACTCGTATATTTATCCGCCGGTACCGGGCAAGCCACTTTCAACTACAACGTCTGACCCGTAGGGGCATATACGTAATGGATGCACGAGTACAGGCCGTAGACGCATCACTGACGACATGTGGAGGTTTGGATATGGCCGTGAGTCGTACACGGATAGCCAGATGATAAAACGACCGCTCGCGATAGGCGGGAAATCCGGGTTCGAGTTCCGGTGCGGCACAAATTTCTGTTGTAGTCATTCCGTTCTACAGCTGATGGTTGTCCTTATTCGCAACTGCGAATTCATTTGATGCATTTGTATACCTATCGGAAGAACGGACGTACTATACCTACCTCACAGTACAAGGTCAAAATTTAAACGTTGCACACTTCCTCCAGTCCATACAAATTGAGCCAGTTGGGTGGTTCCTTTTCACTACATCTGCTCGAGGGTGGACCTTAGGCGTCTCAAGAGGAACCAGTTGTTGATGAATGGTTCCTGAGGGATCCCCGAAAAACCATGATTTCTGGTTATGAAAAGCACCATTTGTGGTGATGGACAGTTCTATAATTTCTACCCACGGCGAATCGTCTAAATTTTCACTATGTTTTCTTAAGATGATTTTCTCGGACAATCTCGAAACGTTTTTTGCTATCATTATCCTTTACCGAGATCCAGAGATTCAAAGTTAGCGTACTTTTGCACTTAAAGTAATGCAGGTAATATTCGGACTGAACCGAAAAGCCGGCGGCGGTGGACGAGCGGTTCTAGGCCCTTCAGTCCGGAACCACGCGGCAGCTACGGTCACACGTTCGAATCCTGCCTCGGGCATAGATGTGTTTGATGTCCTTAGGTTAGTTAGCTTTAAGTAGTTCTAAGTCTAGGGGACTGATGACCTCAGATGTTAAGTCCTATAGTGCTTAGAGCCATTTTTTGAAGCGAAAATTTAATTTTAACTGACGTAGTGAACACATTGCAAGGGTTCTGAAGTCATAGCAAGAGTTCTGAAGTAACCGAAATATGTTTTTACTCAGTATTTTTTCACCAGTATAGCTGCCTCTGTATAATGGGCACTTTGCGCTGATACAAATATGCCCAAAGTAGTAATGCAGTGGGAAAAAAATGGGTAAAAATGGGTCTTCACAACCTGATAAGAGCTTAAAATGACTGCCAAAAGTTATGTAAAACTGGAAAGACTGCAAAGTCATTAAAATATTTCTAATAATATTTTTACTCTTTTAAGATACCAATTATAAGCCGGCCTTTTTGATTGACTTTGATCGATGAGCAAAGTATCCGGAGAAAAATGGAAAGCAAGCGATTTTGTGTTAGCCTTGTATTATGCATACTTATTTATTGTATTTATTTGATCGATGAGCGAAGTATCCGGAGAAAAATGGAAAGCCAACGATTTTGTGTTAATCTTGTATTATGCATACTTATTTCTTGTTTTTATGTGTGAGAGTTTATAAATATGTAGAAGTATATAAATAAACTTTCAAAACTTTACTGACCTGTAGAATTCGTTTAATATAGGCAGCACTTCCTGCTATAGCAGGCAAAATAAGGGAATCAGCGGAAAAAGGCTCCTGTCGGAGCACAAAAAAGGCGAATATGTTCCTCTTGAAAAGACTTTGACAGGAAACTGGGGGACTATCTGCCTCAATCATTCCTGCTTCATCATCAATAAATTTTCCATGCGAACATATTCGCGCTTTTTTGTGCTGAAAGAGTGTAGAAGTGAGTCAGTGACGGTGGAACACAGAAGAGAGTGCCAGTGAAATGAGAGGAGGCAATGACGGCGGGAGAGTGAAGGTGGCCCTGAAAGAAAAAAAGAGATGAATGGCAACAGAAGGAATGGGAGCAAAAGAGAGAAGATACAGTGGCAATGAAACATTCAGATGAGTGGAGAGTATAGACAGGCTTGGGAGTGAACCCTAACCGACCGACGAGGGACGCATTTTGGATAGAAAATTTTAAATCCGCATCACGCAGATATAGGGAAAAAATAAGTTGGACCATCATAATTTCTGAGTTGCCAGGCTATGGCGGAGACAGTGGCATTGGGAAAGAAATACAAAAGGAGGCACCTTAAGTGAGAGAGGACACAGTGCAGTAGGATATACTGTGAATCTATGGGGAAGAAGGGAGGCGGTGGGAGAGACACATGTATAGACAATGACAGCGAGAGAGAGTGCCGAGTATGAAGACTTAGCTATAAAGACGGACTTCGTATAGAGGTTTGGAAACTCCTTTGTTGAAAGAGAGCGATTATGTTCCCATGCCAAAATTTTTGGTGATGAAGGCAGAATGAGGAGGACAGAGGAAGCTGGCTCCCCATTTTCTTGTAAAGAGTTTTTAAGGAGGATCATATTCGCCATTTTTGTACTCCGACAGGGGTATTTTTCCGCTGGTTGACAAATGTACGTGGATGGACTCTCTGCAGAATTACACGATTCCTGCGGAGAACAAGACAGCTGAAATATCCTAGATGAAGGAGCTGATCCCGGAGGCTATATACGACCACTCTTACTGCGCTGTAGTGTGCCCGTAACCAGCGCAGTGCTAAATACTGTGTGGAGCAGCATGTCAAACTGTTTTCTTGAAAACTTCCTATGGCGATACTACATCCGTCACTATCGTATGAGGCGTAGAAACACACACGTTGGTTTCTGAGAGGGGACCGGCCTGCTGCAGACCCCGAGTGGACTGACGGAGCACGTTCCGTGTATTGTTCGCGGCTTTGTACGCCTGCCTGGAGTGAAGGGCGCCTATCTCGACAGCCTGTAATTCATACCGCAGCACCAGGAAAAGAGAAGAAAAAAGGCGATTAAACCGTGAAGCATGTGCTACACACTTTCGATACCGGAGCACGACATGACGCCGTCAGCTCTCGGCACAAGCGACCGAATTACTGTCAGCTGACTTTTCAAGACACCTTGTGAACGCTGATGGTAATTTTGAAGCAAAGATATTGGCGAGTTACAGTCAATTTATCGATATTTTCGGGGTGACAAGAATAAAATTACTTTCTAGTACAGCAATCGGTCAGTACCCTTTTTTTTTGCGTGGAATCATCAGCCTTCCAATCTATGTCTTCCTCTACTGTTTTTGACCTTTACGGCGCCCTCTGGTATTTCGGAGCTATAATTATTAACATATGTCTTATCATCCTGTCCTTTTTATAGTCAGTATCCTACATATTTCTTTCTTCACCAATTTTACGTAGTACTTCCACATTTCTTATTTGTCAACCTAATTTTCAGCATCATTCTGTAATGTAGCGTCGTAATCGCCTTGACTCTCTTCTTTTCCTGATTTCCGACATTACATACAATGCTGTGCTCCAAATGGACATTCTCAGAAATTTCCTTATTAAATTATGGTCTATGGTTGACCCCATGGCAGTTTGAAAAGCTATGGGAATGGAATAGAAAGAAAGAAACGTGGTTTCTTTTTATTTTTTATTTTATTTTATTTTATTTTGAGTCATCAGTCTTGTGGCTGGTTGGATGCGTCCCGCCACGAATTCCTCTCCTGTGCTAACCTCTTCATCTCACAGTGGCACTTGCAACCTACGTCCTCGATTAGTTGAGGGAGATATTCCAGTCTCTGTCTTCATCTACAGTTTTTACCTCTACAGCTCGCTCTAGAACCATGCAAGTCATTCTCTCATGTCTTAACAGATGTCCTGTCATCCTGTCCCTTCTCCTTGTCAGTGTCTTCCACATATTCCTTACACATATTCCTTTCCTCTCCGATTCTACGGAGAATCTGCTCACTCCTTACCATATCAGGTCACCTGATTTTCAACATTCGTCTGTAGCACCATATCTCAAATGCTTCGTTTCTCTTCTGTGCCGGTTTTCCCACAGTCCATGTTTCACTACCACACAACGCTGTGCTCCAGATGCACATTCTCAGAAAATTCTTCCTCAAATTAAGGCCTATGCTTGATATTAGTAGACTTCTCTTGGCCAGGAATGCCCTTTTTGGCGAGTGCTAATCTGCTTTTGATGTCCTTAGCGAAATTTCTTTATTTTTCAATGATGTTTTCCTGTACACTGATGAACTTGGTCCAGCAATGTTTCAATGCCCTGATACCATCTCGAAAATTAGATTCCTCCAGGCCTGCGGAATACCTCTCAATTTCGTTTACCAGTTTTTAGTTTGAAGAAAATCTCCGTCCACCGATGAAAATTAGGAGCTTGGGGAACAAGATTAAGTGTGGTGGAGCCAAACCAGGCGAATAAGGAGGGTGTGGCAACAATTCGTATCATACTTCATGTGTTTTTGCCATGGCAACGGCACTTGTGAGTGTGGGCGAGTATTTTTTTTGATGAAAGATGACTTTCCTCCTTGCCAAACCTGGCCTTTTTATCGTGTATCTTTTGCTGTAGTTGATCTGGGATGTAGCATTGTCTCGTAATTGTTTGACCCGTGGCAAGGTAATCTATCAGCAGAACGCCTTTCGTTTCTCGTAAACTGACGCCCTAACCTTTACAGTCGTGTGTACTGCCTTTCATTCCTTTGTTGGTGGTGAACCAACATGTTTCCAATGCTGTGACTGTTGCTTTGTCCCTGAGATGCAGTGGGCACCCACGTTTCATCAGTGGTCACAAACCGTCGAAAAATATTTTATTAGTTGCCTTGAAAACGTGTCAAACATTGTTCGGACATTTCCACTCTGATGCGTTTCTGATCCTGCGCTAAGAGTCGTGGCACCCATATAGAACATAATTTTCTCGTATCCAATTCCACTGTTAAAATGTGATGTGCCAGTTCAGCTGAGATCCATAGGGCTTCAGCAATTTCTCGCACTTTCAGTCAGCGATCCTCCATGATTCTTTTATGCTTTTGCAAGTTTCTGGGAAAGTGGCACATCTTGGCTGACCACCAAACGTAAACTTGTTCGACCACTTGAAAACAGTTGAATATGAAGGAGCAGAATCCCCAGTGTGTCATGAAAATCGGCAAGAATTTTCTTTACATTCATACCTTTCTCTACGAAGTACTGCTCGAATCCGATTTTTTCCCAATTTCACAATCCACTACAGGTTAGAATCCTGCCTCGGGCATGGATGTGTGTGATGTCCTTAGGTTAGTTAGGTTTAAGTAGTTCTAAGTTCTAGGGGACTGATGACCTCCGATGTTAAGTCCCATAGTGCACAGAGCCATTTGAACCATTTGAAACCACTACACGGGAACAACAACTGACGCGGCACTGAAGCGTCACTTGTTCACTCATAGAGGACGACCTTTTATTAGGCTCTAGCGCCGACATCTGGTGGTGACTCCGTGAACTTTTCAAACTTAGCATACATCCTGTAACCAGGAATGCCGTCTCTGCCTGCGCTAGTCCTTTTCTTTTTTAAATTGTCTTAAATTCTGATTTTAACATTATCGTTAATCTCGTTTCTGCTATTCCTCATTAATTTCGCCTTTCTTTGGTTTACTGTTAGTTCACATTATGTACTCTTTACACCGTTCATTCCACTGAACGCATCCCATAATTCCATATTAATTTCACAGAGAATAGCAACGTCTGCAGCGAAGCTTATCATTGGTATCCCTTCAACGCGAGTTCTAATCCCTCTCCTGAACCATTCTTTTATTTCCATCATCGCTTTTTAGTGTTC
Source organism: Schistocerca piceifrons (assembly GCF_021461385.2). Classification (NCBI taxonomy): domain Eukaryota; kingdom Metazoa; phylum Arthropoda; class Insecta; order Orthoptera; family Acrididae; genus Schistocerca; species Schistocerca piceifrons. Next base: position 128,989,709 of record NC_060139.1, on the reverse strand, counting down.
AGGTTGAACAGAAGGGGAGAAAGACTGCATCTTTTTTTGGCATCCTTTTTAATTCGAGCACTTCGCTATGGGTCTTCTATTCTTATTGTTCCTTCTTTCTTCTTGTATATACTCCATCTCTTCTGCATATTTTCAGAGAATTTGTGACATATTGCTTCATTTTACATTGTCGAACAGTTTTTCTAGGCCGACGAATCAAAAGAACATGTTACTACCTTTCTTGATCGCCCTTCTAAAGTCCGTTTCATTGTTCTGTATGTTATTCTTCTCAGCAGTTTGAATACATGCGCTACACGATCATTGTGCGATAGTTCTCGCACTTTTCTCCTTTTTACATCTCTAGGATTATGTGATTGATGTTCTTCCGAAAGTCAAATGGAATCCCCCAGTCTCATAAATTCTGCAGGCTTATTTGAATAACTGCATAATACTACTGACACGTTGATGATGTACAGAATTATTATTAGATAGTATAAATTCAGATGCCTTTTGCATTATGCTGTGCTTTTCTTGTACAGCGTTCTTGAAAGTAAATTAGTAATGTTACGACTTCACTGTTAAAGAACAATTTCAAAAAATGTTTCTCTTTATATAAAGAAGACGTATTCAAAATTTCTGTTATGGGTGGATCTTATAACATGCAGTCAAGAAGGTCTTCGTAGGACAATGAATATAGACCTGTGGCAATATTTTCTAACATCAGCATTTAGTTCCCAGAAGAAGTTGCGCACGAGATTCTTTAGAAAAGACTGGAGAAAGATATTGCTGTACTTGTGTTTTTAATTTTACCCTTCGGCTTGACGTCTCCTCTGCAAGTCCATCTTGAAACAAGATGGCTACTAGACTTTGGCTGTTCAAAATGAAATGTAAAATTAAAAATGTCTTCAGGCATCTATTTTATACAGACGGCTGAAGGCGTTTTTAATTTTACCTTCTGCTTGAAGTCAACATTTTAAAACAATTTATTGTGATCGAATGAAAGCTAAAATCGTTTTCCTTTTGCGCTTGTTCCTTCTCCACTTTCCTCTGCTTAAATGAAAATAAATTAATAAGTAAAAATAAAATCCAGCACTTTTGGTGATACCTCCCGCTGTTCCGAAATAAATTCAATAATATTTTCTCTAGTCTAGTGACCTAAACGCTGATCAGCTAGATAATGTCTTGTTCTCTACTGGATCAATGAACTGTTCTGCTTCACGTTGGCGGCAAGCGACAGACTGTGAATGTTGCACAACATGTGCTGGTAATACAGCGTCTATTTTAAATCGGTTGCTAAAGAACGAGGGAAAAAATTGAAGTAAGAAACCGTGACACAGACTTCTAGCCCTGCTACTGGAAACCAATATCACAGTAATTATGACATAGATGAAATATTCGCGTGCTACGTGTATTATCGTCTATGAAACTTTGAAAACTGAAGTTTAAAACGCCTGCAAAGGGCAAGGAATTCGACGATCGTGTATCAATCAGCGTGAACGCCGCGGGGTGGTCCAGTACGTAAAGCAGAAAAGGCAGCTACGTACGGTTCAATGAGGGGGGAAGTTGTTTACAAAGCTGTTTCAGAGCACTCTAATGATCGATGTTGGTTGAAATGGACCTCTGCTGCAGACGAATCGTAACAGCGTTTTTTTTTATCCAAATACATTGTCAGATAATGTTATCCTATACCTACTAATATATTGTTTGAAAGATATATCTCAGTGTCAGGGAACCCAGTAACTATTTCTATGAGATATTGCATAACAACCCCAGAATCAGACTACGGATGTCTCAGCGTTTAAGCATCGAGTGAGAATTAGGTTGGAGGACTGTGAGTCCTGAAACGAAGTTATTCTTGTTTTACCAAGACTAATATCGATGTTGCGGTGTCCAATGCAATCGCAAAAGATAATATCACGTCATCAAAGGAGACACACACCCACTAATTCACCCACACAAACACACACACACACACACACACACACACACACAATCACAAGTTGTCTGCGACATCTGTCACGGAGCCTCGTCTGGAACAATGCGAAATGTATGAGTTGGTGCATAAGTTCGTAACGTTTTTCCATAAGGTTAATAAACACAACAGATACATATAGCAGAGACTAGTCGTAAATAATGTATTCTCCTTCATTGTTTACAACAGTCTGCCAACGATGGGGTAATTTTTCGATTCCGCGAATGTAAAAATCACGTGGTTTAGAGGTGAAGAACTCGTCGAGCAGCGTTCGGAAAGCATTTTTATCCGTAAAGGAAGTTTCTTGAAGTTTGCTCCCTAGAGAGTGTAAAGGGTAAAAATGTGAGGGTGCAAGATCAGGTAAATATGGCGGGTGCGAAATGACTTCCCAACGCAACTCCTGTATAACGTTTTCTTTGGCAGTCTTGTAGAACGTGGGCGGGCTTTATCTTGGAGTAGCATCACTTCAGGAAGTCTTCTGGTCGTTGTTCTTGCACTGCGCCTGCAGGATGTCTCAGTTGTTGACAGTAAATGACAGCAATGATGGTTACACCTCGGGGAAGGAATTCATAGTGCACCGCATAGTCGTTGTTCCACCTATGCGTAACGTTATATTTTGTGGAAGCATGCAGATCTTTGAACGGCAGTTACTGCTTGTTTTGGGCTCAACCAATCCTTTCTTTGTCTTATGTTAGCACAAAGAAATCATTATGCGCCACCAGTAACGATACGGTATAGGAATGGTTGGTGCTGTTCACCAGCGAATTAATGACGAACAAGCAGAGGTGCACATATGGGCACCCGCTGATTTTTGTGATTTTGACTTAGATCATGCGACACTGTGGCATTCTCTACATACACCGAGCAAATGTTTCTGGCTGCCTCCTCTGCCGTCATCCCTCTGCTCAATTTAAACAGAAGAATATATCGGAAATGTTCCGATTTGTCCACTTCCCTCTCCATGTTATAGCGCCCACAGCTCTAAACGACAAAATGACAATATGTAAACACTAGCAACAGATAACTAGAAATAAAAAATGACACTCTATAAATAAACCCCTCGCAATCGAAACACCAACATGCAAAACAAAAACGCTACGAACCTGTGCACCAACCTAACACTATGTGTGCTGTGGCAGTTGTGACCTCGGAAACAGTCATCTACGTCACAGCTTGAAGGCCCTTCCTCTTTAAGGTCTTCATTTGTCGATGGTTTGTAGGAACTGAGCGTCTTACAGGCTACATGCAATTTCCCTCTCGCTAGCTTATTGCTGGCATAACTGACTCGCGACTAATTTAATTAGAGACAAGTATATAACGGCAGCAAGGAATTCAATAGACCACAAAGCCTCTGAGAGCGATTCTGATCTGTTGACCGTCAACAGCTGCCCATAAATCATGATATGCTGTTAAAGATGCAATTATTTTCTGGTCGAAACATCAGATTATGGAAATGTTTAGACGATGTGCGATATCGAATGCCCAGATGTGATCAGGAAGACAGCACCTACTGTACAGTGAAGGTGGCTACATTGCCATATTACATACTCAGGCAGCTAAGACAGGTCGATATCAATGCACCAAAATCGAGTGAATATATCGAGGTGCAAGGTTCGTTAAGCTACAGTGAACACTGTGGTAATTTTTTGACGTACCTAAGCAAATGTTGACGTTTACAACTGGAAAAATTTGGAAATTTGTGGTAAGGTCTCATGGGACCAAAATGCTGAGGTCGTCGGCCGCTTAGCTTACGCACTACTTAATCTAACTTAAATTAACTTACGCTAAGGACAACACACACACACACACACACACACACACACACACACACACACCCATGCCCGAGGTAGGAATCGAACTTCCGAAGGGGGGAGCCGCCATGACCGTGACAAGACGCCTTAGACCGCGCGGCTACCTAGCGCGGCACGTTTATAACTGCCAAATGATTATACAGACTGTAAATTTTTAAATGAAACACACACTTTTTGTGCAATTTAAAAGAGCCTTCGAAGAACACTTCAGCGCCTTAGCATGTGTGCAACTCCATCAAGTAGTAAAAAGATAACATAGCCGTAAACGACTGTATCCTCGTCAGCAGAAGAGTCCCATGAACGACAACCCTCCTGTAACAAAAGTAAACAGCCACATTGCAAAGCGCCGACCTTTTGAGCTCGATTCGTGGTAGTGTGCCTGACACCGATTGTACAGCCGTTAGCCAGAGCTCTCCCAGCTACTCAGGTACATCATGAAAATGAACTTAGTGCAACGGAGTTCTCTTTATCGTGCCTCCTACTTGAGGTACAGCCCGTTGCAAAGTGAGTCAATAAAATCGGGGTAAAAAGTTAATTCATTTTGAAATTTAATAAGAAAAGAAATTCAATTAATATACCCTTTTTACGCTGCCGGAAAGAAATTGCAGCCGGCCGCTGTGGCCGAGCGGTTCCAGGCGCTTCAGTCTGGAACCGCGCTGCTGCTACGGTCGCAAGTTAGAATCCTGCCTCGGGCATGGATGTGTGTGCTGTCGTTAGGTTAGTTAGGTTTAAGTAGTTCTACGTCTACGGGACTGATAACCTCAGATGTTAAGTCCCATAGTGCTTAGAGCCATTTGAACCATTTTTTGAAAAAATTGTACATCTGAAGAGACGACGTCGATTTTGGTCTGATGACGGAATATGCCACCTGAGGTATAGTATATACACCGATAAATGTTTCGACGTCGTCCACCAAAAGATAGCGTAGTGACATAGCTTACCAGAGCGCAATCTGTGTCTACCCTTCAACGGGGAATGTTCACAGACAGAAGTGTGTGCAAACGTGTGAAGGAAGTAGGCAGTCATGCCAAGGAGAGGCACTCGTGTCTCCTACAGCCAAATGAGAAAGTTCAAAAGGTGTCTAATTGTGACTGCCGACTGGCGGGATGATCCTTTCGGAGAATTGCCACATAGGTTGGACGCGTTGCGTTATCTACATCTACATCTACATCTACATCCAACTCCGCAAGCCACCTGACGGTGTGTGGCGGAGGGTACTATGAGTACCTCTATCGGTGCTCCCTTCTATTCCAGTCTCGTATTGTTCGTGGAAAGAAGGACTGTCGGTATGCCTCCGTGTGGGCTCTAATCTCTCTGATTTTATCCTCATGGTCTCTTCGCGAGATATACGTAGGAGAGAGCAACATACTGCTTGACTCCTCGGTGAAGGTATGTTCTCGAAACTTCAACAAAAGCCCGTACCGAGCTACTGGGCGTCTCTCCTGCAGAGTCTTCCACTGGAGTTTATCTATCATCTTCGTAACGCTTTCGCGATTACTAAATGATCCTGTAACGAAGCGCGCTGCTCCCAAGTGGATCTTCTCCATCTCTTCTATCAACCCTATCTGGTACGGATCCCAGACTGCTGAGCAGTATTCAAGCAGTGGGCGAACAAGCGTACTGTAACCTACTTCCTTTGTTTTCGGATTGCATTTCCTTAGGATTCTTCCAATGAATCTCAGTCTGGCATCTGCTTTACCAACGATCAACTTTATATGATCATTCCATTTTAAATCTCTCCTAATGCGTACTCCCAGATAATTTATGGAATGAACTGCTTCCAGTTGCTGACCTGCTATATTGCAGCTAAATGATAAGGGATCTATCTTTCTATGTATTCGCAGCTATGCTGGAATCAGTGGTCATGTGAACTTTCCCACATCATTCTGGATGTCCACGCATCACAGACGCTTCCAGGATCGTCGTGTTGTAAGGGCAACAGTGGCAGATCGTACAGTTACCACAAATAAGAGGATTTGAGATCCCAGACGTGTCAACACGAACTGTTGTCAACCGATTATTAGCAATCGGATTACGGGCATGCACACCTATAGACCGCCTTTCGATTACACTATGTGATCAAAAGTATCCGGACACCCCCAAAAACATACTTTTTCATATTAGGTCCTTTGAGCTTCCATCTACTGCCAGGTACTCCATATCAGCGACCTCAGCATGTATTAGACATCGTGACAGAGCAGAATGGGGAACTCCGCGGAACTCACGAACTTCGAACGTGGTCAGGTGATTCGGTGTCACTTGTGTCATATGTCTGTATGCGAGATTTCCACACACCTAAACATCCATAGGTCCATTGTTTCCGATGTGATAGTGAAGTGAAAACGTGAAGGGACACGTACAGTACAAAAGCGTACAGTCCGACCTCGCTGTTGACAGCAAACAGCCGCATATTGCTATCCACCCTATCCAAAAGATCATTTATGTAGATAGAAAACAACAGCGGACCTACCACACTTCCCTGGGGCACTCCAGATGATACCCTCACCTCCGATGAACACTCACCATCGAGGACAACGTACTGGGTTCTATTACTTAAGAAGTCTTCGAGCCACTCACACATATTTGGGAACCAATCCCATATGCTAGTACCTTAGTTAGGAGTCTGCAGTGGGGCACCGAGTCAAACGCTTTGCGGAAGTCAAGGAATATGGCATCCGTCTAATACCCTTCAACAATGGTTCGCAAGATATCATGTGAAAAAAGGGCGAGTTGCATTTCGCAGGAGTTATGCTTCCTAAAACCGTGCTGATGCATGGACAGCTACACATGAAAATGGGGTTAATCGCATGTTACTGGCAGTTGTATTGGCAAGAACCTATGTTCAGGCAGCGGGAGAGACCACAAAACAGAATACAACCACGAAATTAGCATCGCCCGGTCAGTCTTTTATAATACCAGAAAAAATGTATAAAGGCTCATGTATAAATACAATAACATCCGAACTCTTTTCAGTTCACAGTGTCTCGTGTTCCACGTGTACCGAATGTACTGAGGAAATGTAGCAAAATACATAAAATAAATCGCGGAAAGACCTCTAGAATTCAGTCACTTTAATACCAAGAAGCGATGCGGAAAAATTACGATAAAACGCGAGAGACTGCAAGCTACTGTTCAGTACCACGTGCACACCGCGTCACAAAGGAAACCCCTGTTGATTAACAAATTCCGGAAAAGGTTACGTGAGAACACGCCGTGAAAAATCATTTTAAACGAGAGAAAACCGAGATGGGACTGTTAATTTAACGTGAAACTTGGCTTGACCCAAAAAAAAAAAGGCTCTAAGCACTATGGGACTTAACATCTGAAGTCATCAGTCCCCTAGACGTAGAACTACTTAAACCTAACTAACCTAAGGACATCACACATATCCATGCCCGAGGAAGGATTCGAACCTGCGATCGTAGCAGCAGCGCGGTTCCGGACTGAAGCGCCTAGAACCGCACGGTCACAGCGGCCGGCTACCCAATTTCACACGATACAGAGAAAAACTAGATACCAAGCAGAAATTAAGATCACAGACAGAACAGAACTAAAATAGTAATCATTAATTCAACCAAAACCTTCGAGTGTGAAGCGCCTCACTGATTTTACTAAAACTAACGGAGTTCCCAAGTCCATCCAACCAGAGTCTAACGAAAAATCAACTCGTGAAATACCAAAAAGTAATTTCGATGATCTACTTAAATAAAAACGAATTTAAATCTGGAAGTCCGACGTTGGAAAACTGAATGGGTATCCTACCAAAACCAGCTGAAGACAGTATCCGAGGAGAAGCGAAAACTTACAAAACTCGGTCTTGACCATACCAAGTCGAAACCAGTAGTAATGGTTTCTTTCTCTGCCGGAGATGAGCCACCGCACTAGCATGAGAAAATACTAACGGTCAGGTACAGCATGTGACCAATCAAGTGCCCATTTCTGGAAAACAGAGAAAGAGGCTGCCAGCAATCCCCGTGTTCAGAGACTACTTGGCGAACTAACCAAAGATGAAATCGCGTTCCTCCACTCGCTTCTTGGTGGAATTTCGAATTTCTCATACACTGGGATAGCAAAGGGCGCAGGAAACTACACAGAAAAGTGGAAGGATAAGGGAACTGGCTACGTTTCAAATAAAAATTATTTCTGTTTTCTTGTATACTAACAATAAACCTATAAAACTGTCGTGTTTGTCTGTTTGAACATGCTTCTTCAAAACTACTGCACGAATTTTCATGAGGTTTCGTAGATAACTTGAGCATAGGTTTGGGAACCGTACTCATAGTCTTCATTTCATCAAATTAGGATCACGGTATAAAAGATATTGATCTAAGGTTTTACTGAATCCGCTTTGCCTATCTGTTTGCGCACGCTAATCTCCACTATTTGTAGAGGAATTTTCACGGGGTTTTCGCAGGTAACTTGAGAGTAGCTTGGGGCACCGTATAGGCTATAGTAGATGAAAATCGGATCACGGAAAAACCATATTGTGATTTAGAGCCTTACTAAATCTGTCTTTTCCGTGTGTTTAAACACTCCAATCTACAAAACTACTCGTCGAATTTTGACGGTTTTTCGCTGGTACCTTGAGCATATCTTGAAGCATAGTAATGGCTACATTTCATGAAAATCATGATTTAAAGTTTTATCTAAAACCATCGTATCTGTCCGTTTGGACGCGCTAATCTTTTCAATGGGGTTTTCACAGGTATATTGAGCATAGCCTTTGGACACGGTATTCATAGGCATTATTTCATCAAAATCGGATCATGGAAAAAGAAGAGATATCTTACTTGAACGTTTTATCCAACTAATATACCGTCTGTCACGTTTTCACAACGAAGATGTTGTACAGATTTCGATGAAGTTTGGTATGGAGATAGCTTGAACCCTGACGAAGAACAGATACGTACGAGATGTGTACTTACTGATTTGAAGAATATTACGTGAATTAGGTAAAAATATTTACTCTTTGTAAAAGCTATTTACTATCTGAGTTCTGATCTTTATCATATCTGTGTATTGGTTGATATATGCTACATGGTGCGATTCCAAGTAATGACTAAAATTCTTATACAGTCTTCAGTGTGTTTTTTCCAATATTCCAAAGTCTTCGTTACATAACGTATACGTTGTATCATGTGCAGCTACTTCAGTAGCACACTGCACTCCCGCACGCGCTCCTCTGTATGTGCTGCTCTGCGGTGACCCTGCACATGCCGACGCATCGTGCTTTGGGAAAGCCTGCAAGGGGGCGCGGCGGTGCGCTCGTCACGAGCTATGTTTACCAAAACAGGCAGAAACGTGTGAGCAGCTGATACATTTTCACGTGAAATAGCTTACTTAATTTCCGTCGCTCATCGTAACGAAACTACTGATAAGCGAGTACAGCTGTGAGCAGTAGTTAGTTTCTGATACAGTCTTGTTCTCGGATCGAATCAACTGGCGGAATTAGGCTTCAGTGGTGCTGCAATTAATATTAAAAAAAACGGGTCAGCCAGAAAACTGACAGACACTTTTCAAAGTGGGTTAGGTGTGGTTGATGTTTACCTTTGTGGTTCTTCATCAGTCATTTGTTTCCTGTTTTAACACAACTTCCTGTTTAGACTTTCACGATATATATGCATACCAACATACACACACACACACACACACACACACACACACACACACATATGAGACAATCAAAACTGAATACGGTTTTCCTTTAGCGTCACGAGCTGTGTTTACCAAAACAGGCAGAAACGTGTGAGTAGCTGATACATTTTCACGTGAAATAGCTTACTTAATTTCCGTCGCTCATCATAACGAAACTACTGATAAGCGAGTACAGCTGTGAGCAGTAGTTAGTTTCTGATACAGTCTTGTTCTCGGATCGAATCAACTGGCGGAATTAGGCTTCAGTGGTGCTGCAATTAATATTGAAAAAACGGGTCAGCCAGAAAACTGACAGACACTTTTCAAAGTGGGTTAGGTGTGGTTGATGTTTACCTTTGTGGTTCTTCATCAGTCATTTGTTTCCTGTTTTAACACAACTTCCTGTTTAGACTTTCACGATATATATGCATACCAACATACACACACACACACACACACACACACACACACACACACACACACACACACATATGAGACAATCAAAACTGAATACGGTTTTCCTTTAGGGTCACGAGCTGTGTTTACCAAAACAGGCAGAAACGTGTGAGTAGCTGATACATTTTCACGTGAAATAGCTTACTTAATTTCCGTCGCTCATCATAACGAAACTACTGATAAGCGAGTACAGCTGTGAGCAGTAGTTAGTTTCTGATACAGTCTTGTTCTCGGATCGAATCAACTGGCGGAATTAGGCTTCAGTGGTGCTGCAATTAATATTAAAAAAACGGGTCAGCCAGAAAACTGACAGACACTTTTCAAAGTGGGTTAGGTGTGGTTGATGTTTACCTTTGTGGTTCTTCATCAGTCATTTGTTTCCTGTTTTAACACAACTTCCTGTTTAGACTTTCACGATATATATGTATACCAACATACACACACACACACACACACACACACACACACACACACACACACACACATATGAGACAATCAAAACTGAATACGGTTTTCCTTTAGGGTCACGAGCTGTGTTTACCAAACAGGCAGAAACGTGTGAGCAGCTGATACATTTTCACGTGAAATAGCTTACTTAATTTCCGTCGCTCATCGTAACGAAACTACTGATAAGCGAGTACAGCTGTGAGCAGTAGTTAGTTTCTGATACAGTCTTGTTCTCGGATCGAATCAACTGGCGGAATTAGGCTTCAGTGGTGCTGCAATTAATATTAAAAAAAACGGGTCAGCCAGAAAACTGACAGACACTTTTCAAAGTGGGTTAGGTGTGGTTGATGTTTACCTTTGTGGTTCTTCATCAGTCATTTGTTTCCTGTTTTAACACAACTTCCTGTTTAGACTTTCACGATATATATGCATACCAACATACACACACACACACACACACACACACACACACATATGAGACAATCAAAACTGAATACGGTTTTCCTTTAGGGTCACGAGCTGTGTTTACCAAAACAGGCAGAAACGTGTGAGTAGCTGATACATTTTCACGTGAAATAGCTTACTTAATTTCCGTCGCTCATCATAACGAAACTACTGATAAGCGAGTACAGCTGTGAGCAGTAGTTAGTTTCTGATACAGTCTTGTTCTCGGATCGAATCAACTGGCGGAATTAGGCTTCAGTGGTGCTGCAATTAATATTAAAAAAACGGGTCAGCCAGAAAACTGACAGACACTTTTCAAAGTGGGTTAGGTGTGGTTGATGTTTACCTTTGTGGTTCTTCATCAGTCATTTGTTTCCTGTTTTAACACAACTTCCTGTTTAGACTTTCACGATATATATGCATACCAACACACACACACACACACACACACACACACACACACACACACACATATGAGACAATCAAAACTGAATACGGTTTTCCTTTAGGGTCACGAGCTGTGTTTACCAAAACAGGCAGAAACGTGTGAGTAGCTGATACATTTTCACGTGAAATAGCTTACTTAATTTCCGTCGCTCATCATAACGAAACTACTGATAAGCGAGTACAGCTGTGAGCAGTAGTTAGTTTCTGATACAGTCTTGTTCTCGGATCGAATCAACTGGCGGAATTAGGCTTCAGTGGTGCTGCAATTAATATTAAAAAAACGGGTCAGCCAGAAAACTGACAGACACTTTTCAAAGTGGGTTAGGTGTGGTTGATGTTTACCTTTGTGGTTCTTCATCAGTCATTTGTTTCCTGTTTTAACACAACTTCCTGTTTAGACTTTCACGATATATATGCATACCAACATACACACACACACACACACACACACACACACACACACACACACACACACACATATGAGACAATCAAAACTGAATACGGTTTTCCTTTAGGGTCACGAGCTGTGTTTACCAAAACAGGCAGAAACGTGTGAGTAGCTGATACATTTTCACGTGAAATAGCTTACTTAATTTCCGTCGCTCATCATAACGAAACTACTGATAAGCGAGTACAGCTGTGAGCAGTAGTTAGTTTCTGATACAGTCTTGTTCTCGGATCGAATCAACTGGCGGAATTAGGCTTCAGTGGTGCTGCAATTAATATTAAAAAAACGGGTCAGCCAGAAAACTGACAGACACTTTTCAAAGTGGGTTAGGTGTGGTTGATGTTTACCTTTGTGGTTCTTCATCAGTCATTTGTTTCCTGTTTTAACACAACTTCCTGTTTAGACTTTCACGATATATATGCATACCAACATACACACACACACACACACACACACACACACACACACACACACACACACACATATGAGACAATCAAAACTGAATACGGTTTTCCTTTAGGGTCACGAGCTGTGTTTACCAAAACAGGCAGAAACGTGTGAGTAGCTGATACATTTTCACGTGAAATAGCTTACTTAATTTCCGTCGCTCATCATAACGAAACTACTGATAAGCGAGTACAGCTGTGAGCAGTAGTTAGTTTCTGATACAGTCTTGTTCTCGGATCGAATCAACTGGCGGAATTAGGCTTCAGTGGTGCTGCAATTAATATTAAAAAAACGGGTCAGCCAGAAAACTGACAGACACTTTTCAAAGTGGGTTAGGTGTGGTTGATGTTTACCTTTGTGGTTCTTCATCAGTCATTTGTTTCCTGTTTTAACACAACTTCCTGTTTAGACTTTCACGATATATATGCATACCAACATACACACACACACACACACACACACACACACACACACACACACACACACATATGAGACAATCAAAACTGAATACGGTTTTCCTTTAGGGTCACGAGCTGTGTTTACCAAAACAGGCAGAAACGTGTGAGTAGCTGATACATTTTCACGTGAAATAGCTTACTTAATTTCCGTCGCTCATCATAACGAAACTACTGATAAGCGAGTACAGCTGTGAGCAGTAGTTAGTTTCTGATACAGTCTTGTTCTCGGATCGAATCAACTGGCGGAATTAGGCTTCAGTGGTGCTGCAATTAATATTAAAAAAACGGGTCAGCCAGAAAACTGACAGACACTTTTCAAAGTGGGTTAGGTGTGGTTGATGTTTACCTTTGTGGTTCTTCATCAGTCATTTGTTTCCTGTTTTAACACAACTTCCTGTTTAGACTTTCACGATATATATGCATACCAACATACACACACACACACACACACACACACACACACACACACACACATATGAGACAATCAAAACTGAATACGGTTTTCCTTTAGGGTCACGAGCTGTGTTTACCAAAACAGGCAGAAACGTGTGAGTAGCTGATACATTTTCACGTGAAATAGCTTACTTAATTTCCGTCGCTCATCATAACGAAACTACTGATAAGCGAGTACAGCTGTGAGCAGTAGTTAGTTTCTGATACAGTCTTGTTCTCGGATCGAATCAACTGGCGGAATTAGGCTTCAGTGGTGCTGCAATTAATATTGAAAAAACGGGTCAGCCAGAAAACTGACAGACACTTTTCAAAGTGGGTTAGGTGTGGTTGATGTTTACCTTTGTGGTTCTTCATCAGTCATTTGTTTCCTGTTTTAACACAACTTCCTGTTTAGACTTTCACGATATATATGCATACCAACATACACACACACACACACACACACACACACACACACACACACACACATATGAGACAATCAAAACTGAATACGGTTTTCCTTTAGGGTCACGAGCTGTGTTTACCAAAACAGGCAGAAACGTGTGAGTAGCTGATACATTTTCACGTGAAATAGCTTACTTAATTTCCGTCGCTCATCATAACGAAACTACTGATAAGCGAGTACAGCTGTGAGCAGTAGTTAGTTTCTGATACAGTCTTGTTCTCGGATCGAATCAACTGGCGGAATTAGGCTTCAGTGGTGCTGCAATTAATATTAAAAAAACGGGTCAGCCAGAAAACTGACAGACACTTTTCAAAGTGGGTTAGGTGTGGTTGATGTTTACCTTTGTGGTTCTTCATCAGTCATTTGTTTCCTGTTTTAACACAACTTCCTGTTTAGACTTTCACGATATATATGCATACCAACATACACACACACACACACACACACACACACACACACACACACACACACACACACATATGAGACAATCAAAACTGAATACGGTTTTCCTTTAGGGTCACGAGCTGTGTTTACCAAAACAGGCAGAAACGTGTGAGTAGCTGATACATTTTCACGTGAAATAGCTTACTTAATTTCCGTCGCTCATCATAACGAAACTACTGATAAGCGAGTACAGCTGTGAGCAGTAGTTAGTTTCTGATACAGTCTTGTTCTCGGATCGAATCAACTGGCGGAATTAGGCTTCAGTGGTGCTGCAATTAATATTAAAAAAACGGGTCAGCCAGAAAACTGACAGACACTTTTCAAAGTGGGTTAGGTGTGGTTGATGTTTACCTTTGTGGTTCTTCATCAGTCATTTGTTTCCTGTTTTAACACAACTTCCTGTTTAGACTTTCACGATATATATGCATACCAACATACACACACACACACACACACACACACACACACACACACATATGAGACAATCAAAACTGAATACGGTTTTCCTTTAGGGTCACGAGCTGTGTTTACCAAAACAGGCAGAAACGTGTGAGTAGCTGATACATTTTCACGTGAAATAGCTTACTTAATTTCCGTCGCTCATCATAACGAAACTACTGATAAGCGAGTACAGCTGTGAGCAGTAGTTAGTTTCTGATACAGTCTTGTTCTCGGATCGAATCAACTGGCGGAATTAGGCTTCAGTGGTGCTGCAATTAATATTAAAAAAACGGGTCAGCCAGAAAACTGACAGACACTTTTCAAAGTGGGTTAGGTGTGGTTGATGTTTACCTTTGTGGTTCTTCATCAGTCATTTGTTTCCTGTTTTAACACAACTTCCTGTTTAGACTTTCACGATATATATGCATACCAACATACACACACACACACACACACACACACACACACACACACACATATGAGACAATCAAAACTGAATACGGTTTTCCTTTAGGGTCACGAGCTGTGTTTACCAAAACAGGCAGAAACGTGTGAGTAGCTGATACATTTTCACGTGAAATAGCTTACTTAATTTCCGTCGCTCATCATAACGAAACTACTGATAAGCGAGTACAGCTGTGAGCAGTAGTTAGTTTCTGAAACAGTCTTGTTCTCGGATCGAATCAACTGGCGGAATTAGGCTTCAGTGGTGCTGCAATTAATATTAAAAAAACGGGTCAGCCAGAAAACTGACAGACACTTTTCAAAGTGGGTTAGGTGTGGTTGATGTTTACCTTTGTGGTTCTTCATCAGTCATTTGTTTCCTGTTTTAACACAACTTCCTGTTTAGACTTTCACGATATATATGCATACCAACATACACACACACACACACACACACACACACACACACATATGAGACAATCAAAACTGAATACGGTTTTCCTTTAGGGTCACGAGCTGTGTTTACCAAAACAGGCAGAAACGTGTGAGTAGCTGATACATTTTCACGTGAAATAGCATACTTAATTTCCGTCGCTCATCATAACGAAACTACTGATAAGCGAGTACAGCTGTGAGCAGTAGTTAGTTTCTGATACAGTCTTGTTCTCGGATCGAATCAACTGGCGGAATTAGGCTTCAGTGGTGCTGCAATTAATATTAAAAAAACGGGTCAGCCAGAAAACTGACAGACACTTTTCAAAGTGGGTTAGGTGTGGTTGATGTTTACCTTTGTGGTTCTTCATCAGTCATTTGTTTCCTGTTTTAACACAACTTCCTGTTTAGACTTTCACGATATATATGCATACCAACATACACACACACACACACACACACACACACACACACACACACACACACATATGAGACAATCAAAACTGAATACGGTTTTCCTTTAGGGTCACGAGCTGTGTTTACCAAAACAGGCAGAAACGTGTGAGTAGCTGATACATTTTCACGTGAAATAGCTTACTTAATTTCCGTCGCTCATCATAACGAAACTACTGATAAGCGAGTACAGCTGTGAGCAGTAGTTAGTTTCTGATACAGTCTTGTTCTCGGATCGAATCAACTGGCGGAATTAGGCTTCAGTGGTGCTGCAATTAATATTAAAAAAACGGGTCAGCCAGAAAACTGACAGACACTTTTCAAAGTGGGTTAGGTGTGGTTGATGTTTACCTTTGTGGTTCTTCATCAGTCATTTGTTTCCTGTTTTAACACAACTTCCTGTTTAGACTTTCACGATATATATGCATACCAACATACACACACACACACACACACACACACACACACACACACACATATGAGACAATCAAAACTGAATACGGTTTTCCTTTAGGGTCACGAGCTGTGTTTACCAAAACAGGCAGAAACGTGTGAGTAGCTGATACATTTTCACGTGAAATAGCTTACTTAATTTCCGTCGCTCATCATAACGAAACTACTGATAAGCGAGTACAGCTGTGAGCAGTAGTTAGTTTCTGATACAGTCTTGTTCTCGGATCGAATCAACTGGCGGAATTAGGCTTCAGTGGTGCTGCAATTAATATTAAAAAAACGGGTCAGCCAGAAAACTGACAGACACTTTTCAAAGTGGGTTAGGTGTGGTTGATGTTTACCTTTGTGGTTCTTCATCAGTCATTTGTTTCCTGTTTTAACACAACTTCCTGTTTAGACTTTCACGATATATATGCATACCAACATACACACACACACACACACACACACACACACACACATATGAGACAATCAAAACTGAATACGGTTTTCCTTTAGGGTCACGAGCTGTGTTTACCAAAACAGGCAGAAACGTGTGAGTAGCTGATACATTTTCACGTGAAATAGCTTACTTAATTTCCGTCGCTCATCATAACGAAACTACTGATAAGCGAGTACAGCTGTGAGCAGTAGTTAGTTTCTGATACAGTCTTGTTCTCGGATCGAATCAACTGGCGGAATTAGGCTTCAGTGGTGCTGCAATTAATATTAAAAAAACGGGTCAGCCAGAAAACTGACAGACACTTTTCAAAGTGGGTTAGGTGTGGTTGATGTTTACCTTTGTGGTTCTTCATCAGTCATTTGTTTCCTGTTTTAACACAACTTCCTGTTTAGACTTTCACGATATATATGCATACCAACATACACACACACACACACACACACACACACACACACACACACACACATATGAGACAATCAAAACTGAATACGGTTTTCCTTTAGGGTCACGAGCTGTGTTTACCAAAACAGGCAGAAACGTGTGAGTAGCTGATACATTTTCACGTGAAATAGCTTACTTAATTTCCGTCGCTCATCATAACGAAACTACTGATAAGCGAGTACAGCTGTGAGCAGTAGTTAGTTTCTGATACAGTCTTGTTCTCGGATCGAATCAACTGGCGGAATTAGGCTTCAGTGGTGCTGCAATTAATATTAAAAAAACGGGTCAGCCAGAAAACTGACAGACACTTTTCAAAGTGGGTTAGGTGTGGTTGATGTTTACCTTTGTGGTTCTTCATCAGTCATTTGTTTCCTGTTTTAACACAACTTCCTGTTTAGACTTTCACGATATATATGCATACCAACATACACACACACACACTCACACACACACACACACACACACACACACACACATATGAGACAATCAAAACTGAATACGGTTTTCCTTTAGGGTCACGAGCTGTGTTTACCAAAACAGGCAGAAACGTGTGAGTAGCTGATACATTTTCACGTGAAATAGCTTACTTAATTTCCGTCGCTCATCATAACGAAACTACTGATAAGCGAGTACAGCTGTGAGCAGTAGTTAGTTTCTGATACAGTCTTGTTCTCGGATCGAATCAACTGGCGGAATTAGGCTTCAGTGGTGCTGCAATTAATATTAAAAAAACGGGTCAGCCAGAAAACTGACAGACACTTTTCAAAGTGGGTTAGGTGTGGTTGATGTTTACCTTTGTGGTTCTTCATCAGTCATTTGTTTCCTGTTTTAACACAACTTCCTGTTTAGACTTTCACGATATATATGCATACCAACATACACACACACACACACACACACACACACACACATATGAGACAATCAAAACTGAATACGGTTTTCCTTTAGGGTCACGAGCTGTGTTTACCAAAACAGGCAGAAACGTGTGAGTAGCTGATACATTTTCACGTGAAATAGCTTACTTAATTTCCGTCGCTCATCATAACGAAACTACTGATAAGCGAGTACAGCTGTGAGCAGTAGTTAGTTTCTGATACAGTCTTGTTCTCGGATCGAATCAACTGGCGGAATTAGGCTTCAGTGGTGCTGCAATTAATATTAAAAAAACGGGTCAGCCAGAAAACTGACAGACACTTTTCAAAGTGGGTTAGGTGTGGTTGATGTTTACCTTTGTGGTTCTTCATCAGTCATTTGTTTCCTGTTTTAACACAACTTCCTGTTTAGACTTTCACGATATATATGCATACCAACATACACACACACACACACACACACACACACACACACACACACACATATGAGACAATCAAAACTGAATACGGTTTTCCTTTAGGGTCACGAGCTGTGTTTACCAAAACAGGCAGAAACGTGTGAGTAGCTGATACATTTTCACGTGAAATAGCTTACTTAATTTCCGTCGCTCATCATAACGAAACTACTGATAAGCGAGTACAGCTGTGAGCAGTAGTTAGTTTCTGATACAGTCTTGTTCTCGGATCGAATCAACTGGCGGAATTAGGCTTCAGTGGTGCTGCAATTAATATTAAAAAAACGGGTCAGCCAGAAAACTGACAGACACTTTTCAAAGTGGGTTAGGTGTGGTTGATGTTTACCTTTGTGGTTCTTCATCAGTCATTTGTTTCCTGTTTTAACACAACTTCCTGTTTAGACTTTCACGATATATATGCATACCAACATACACACACACACACACACACACACACACACACACACACACACACATATGAGACAATCAAAACTGAATACGGTTTTCCTTTAGGGTCACGAGCTGTGTTTACCAAAACAGGCAGAAACGTGTGAGTAGCTGATACATTTTCACGTGAAATAGCTTACTTAATTTCCGTCGCTCATCATAACGAAACTACTGATAAGCGAGTACAGCTGTGAGCAGTAGTTAGTTTCTGATACAGTCTTGTTCTCGGATCGAATCAACTGGCGGAATTAGGCTTCAGTGGTGCTGCAATTAATATTAAAAAAACGGGTCAGCCAGAAAACTGACAGACACTTTTCAAAGTGGGTTAGGTGTGGTTGATGTTTACCTTTGTGGTTCTTCATCAGTCATTTGTTTCCTGTTTTAACACAACTTCCTGTTTAGACTTTCACGATATATATGCATACCAACATACACACACACACACACACACATATGAGACAATCAAAACTGAATACGGTTTTCCTTTAGGGTCACGAGCTGTGTTTACCAAAACAGGCAGAAACGTGTGAGTAGCTGATACATTTTCACGTGAAATAGCTTACTTAATTTCCGTCGCTCATCATAACGAAACTACTGATAAGCGAGTACAGCTGTGAGCAGTAGTTAGTTTCTGATACAGTCTTGTTCTCGGATCGAATCAACTGGCGGAATTAGGCTTCAGTGGTGCTGCAATTAATATTGAAAAAACGGGTCAGCCAGAAAACTGACAGACACTTTTCAAAGTGGGTTAGGTGTGGTTGATGTTTACCTTTGTGGTTCTTCATCAGTCATTTGTTTCCTGTTTTAACACAACTTCCTGTTTAGACTTTCACGATATATATGCATACCAACATACACACACACACACACACACACACACACACACACACACACACACACACACATATGAGACAATCAAAACTGAATACGGTTTTCCTTTAGGGTCACGAGCTGTGTTTACCAAAACAGGCAGAAACGTGTGAGTAGCTGATACATTTTCACGTGAAATAGCTTACTTAATTTCCGTCGCTCATCATAACGAAACTACTGATAAGCGAGTACAGCTGTGAGCAGTAGTTAGTTTCTGATACAGTCTTGTTCTCGGATCGAATCAACTGGCGGAATTAGGCTTCAGTGGTGCTGCAATTAATATTAAAAAAACGGGTCAGCCAGAAAACTGACAGACACTTTTCAAAGTGGGTTAGGTGTGGTTGATGTTTACCTTTGTGGTTCTTCATCAGTCATTTGTTTCCTGTTTTAACACAACTTCCTGTTTAGACTTTCACGATATATATGCATACCAACATACACACACACACACACACACACACACACACACACACACATATGAGACAATCAAAACTGAATACGGTTTTCCTTTAGGGTCACGAGCTGTGTTTACCAAAACAGGCAGAAACGTGTGAGTAGCTGATACATTTTCACGTGAAATAGCTTACTTAATTTCCGTCGCTCATCATAACGAAACTACTGATAAGCGAGTACAGCTGTGAGCAGTAGTTAGTTTCTGATACAGTCTTGTTCTCGGATCGAATCAACTGGCGGAATTAGGCTTCAGTGGTGCTGCAATTAATATTAAAAAAACGGGTCAGCCAGAAAACTGACAGACACTTTTCAAAGTGGGTTAGGTGTGGTTGATGTTTACCTTTGTGGTTCTTCATCAGTCATTTGTTTCCTGTTTTAACACAACTTCCTGTTTAGACTTTCACGATATATATGCATACCAACATACACACACACACACACACACACACACACACACACACACACACATATGAGACAATCAAAGCTGAATACGGTTTTCCTTTAGGGTCACGAGCTGTGTTTACCAAAACAGGCAGAAACGTGTGAGTAGCTGATACATTTTCACGTGAAATAGCTTACTTAATTTCCGTCGCTCATCATAACGAAACTACTGATAAGCGAGTACAGCTGTGAGCAGTAGTTAGTTTCTGATACAGTCTTGTTCTCGGATCGAATCAACTGGCGGAATTAGGCTTCAGTGGTGCTGCAATTAATATTAAAAAAACGGGTCAGCCAGAAAACTGACAGACACTTTTCAAAGTGGGTTAGGTGTGGTTGATGTTTACCTTCGTGGTTCTTCATCAGTCATTTGTTTCCTGTTTTAACACAACTTCCTGTTTAGACTTTCACGATATATATGCATACCAACATACACACACACACACACACACACACACACACACACATATGAGACAATCAAAACTGAATACGGTTTTCCTTTAGGGTCACGAGCTGTGTTTACCAAAACAGGCAGAAACGTGTGAGTAGCTGATACATTTTCACGTGAAATAGCTTACTTAATTTCCGTCGCTCATCATAACGAAACTACTGATAAGCGAGTACAGCTGTGAGCAGTAGTTAGTTTCTGATACAGTCTTGTTCTCGGATCGAATCAACTTTCGGAATTAGGCTTCAGTGGTGCTGCAATTAATATTAAAAAAACGGGTCAGCCAGAAAACTGACAGACACTTTTCAAAGTGGGTTAGGTGTGGTTGATGTTTACCTTTGTGGTTCTTCATCAGTCATTTGTTTCCTGTTTTAACACAACTTCCTGTTTAGACTTTCACGATATATATGCATACCAACATACACACACACACACACACACACACACACACACACACACACACACACACACATATGAGACAATCAAAACTGAATACGGTTTTCCTTTAGGGTCACGAGCTGTGTTTACCAAAACAGGCAGAAACGTGTGAGTAGCTGATACATTTTCACGTGAAATAGCTTACTTAATTTCCGTCGCTCATCATAACGAAACTACTGATAAGCGAGTACAGCTGTGAGCAGTAGTTAGTTTCTGATACAGTCTTGTTCTCGGATCGAATCAACTGGCGGAATTAGGCTTCAGTGGTGCTGCAATTAATATTAAAAAAACGGGTCAGCCAGAAAACTGACAGACACTTTTCAAAGTGGGTTAGGTGTGGTTGATGTTTACCTTTGTGGTTCTTCATCAGTCATTTGTTTCCTGTTTTAACACAACTTCCTGTTTAGACTTTCACGATATATATGCATACCAACATACACACACACACACACACACACACACACACACACACACACACACACATATGAGACAATCAAAACTGAATACGGTTTTCCTTTAGGGTCACGAGCTGTGTTTACCAAAACAGGCAGAAACGTGTGAGTAGCTGATACATTTTCACGTGAAATAGCTTACTTAATTTCCGTCGCTCATCATAACGAAACTACTGATAAGCGAGTACAGCTGTGAGAGTTTCTGATACAGTCTTGTTCTCGGATCGAATCAACTGGCGGAATTAGGCTTCAGTGGTGCTGCAATTAATATTAAAAAAAACGGGTCAGCCAGAAAACTGAGAGACACTTTTCAAAGTGGGTTAGGTGTGGTTGATGTTAACCTTTGTGGTTCTTCATCAGTCATTTGTTTCCTGTTTTAACACAACTTCCTGTTTAGACTTTCACGATATATATGCATACCAACATACACACACACACACACACACACACACACACACACACACACACATATGAGACAATCAAAACTGAATACGGTTTTCCTTTAGGGTCACGAGCTGTGTTTACCAAAACAGGCAGAAACGTGTGAGTAGCTGATACATTTTCACGTGAAATAGCTTACTTAATTTCCGTCGCTCATCATAACGAAACTACTGATAAGCGAGTACAGCTGTGAGCAGTAGTTAGTTTCTGATAGTCTTGTTCTCGGATCGAATCAACTGGCGGAATTAGGCTTCAGTGGTGCTGCAATTAATATTAAAAAAACGGGTCAGCCAGAAAACTGACAGACACTTTTCAAAGTGGGTTAGGTGTGGTTGATGTTTACCTTTGTGGTTCTTCATCAGTCATTTGTTTCCTGTTTTAACACAACTTCCTGTTTAGACTTTCACGATATATATGCATACCAACATACACACACACACACACACACACACACGCACACACACACACACACACACATATGAGACAATCAAAACTGAATACGGTTTTCCTTTAGGGTCACGAGCTGTGTTTACCAAAACAGGCAGAAACGTGTGAGTAGCTGATACATTTCACGTGAAATAGCTTACTTAATTTCCGTCGCTCATCATAACGAAACTACTGATAAGCGAGTACAGCTGTGAGCAGTAGTTAGTTTCTGATACAGTCTTGTTCTCGGATCGAATCAACTGGCGGAATTAGGCTTCAATGGTGCTGCAATTAATATTAAAAAAACGGGTCAGCCAGAAAACTGACAGACACATTTCAAAGTGGGTTAGGTGTGGTTGATGTTTACCTTTGTGGTTCTTCATCAGTCATTTGTTTCCTGTTTTAACACAACTTCCTGTTTAGACTTTCACGATATATATGCATACCAACATACACACACACACACACACACACACACACACACACACACACACACACACATATGAGACAATCAAAACTGAATACGGTTTTCCTTTAGGGTCACGAGCTGTGTTTACCAAAACAGGCAGAAACGTGTGAGTAGCTGATACATTTTCACGTGAAATAGCTTACTTAATTTCCGTCGCTCATCATAACGAAACTACTGATAAGCGAGTACAGCTGTGAGCAGTAGTTAGTTTCTGATACAGTCTTGTTCTCGGATCGAATCAACTGGCGGAATTAGGCTTCAGTGGTGCTGCAATTAATATTAAAAAAACGGGTCAGCCAGAAAACTGACAGACACTTTTCAAAGTGGGTTAGGTGTGGTTGATGTTTACCTTTGTGGTTCTTCATCAGTCATTTGTTTCCTGTTTTAACACAACTTCCTGTTTAGACTTTCACGATATATATGCATACCAACATACACACACACACACACTCTCACACACACACACACACACATATGAGACAATCAAAACTGAATACGGTTTTCCTTTAGGGTCACGAGCTGTGTTTACCAAAACAGGCAGAAACGTGTGAGTAGCTGATACATTTTCACGTGAAATAGCTTACTTAATTTCCGTCGCTCATCATAACGAAACTACTGATAAGCGAGTACAGCTGTGAGCAGTAGTTAGTTTCTGATACAGTCTTGTTCTCGGATCGAATCAACTGGCGGAATTAGGCTTCAGTGGTGCTGCAATTAATATTAAAAAAACGGGTCAGCCAGAAAACTGACAGACACTTTTCAAAGTGGGTTAGGTGTGGTTGATGTTTACATTTGTGGTTCTTCATCAGTCATTTGTTTCCTGTTTTAACACAACTTCCTGTTTAGACTTTCACGATATATATGCATACCAACATACGCACACACACACACACACACACACACACACACACACACACACACACACATATGAGACAATCAAAACTGAATACGGTTTTCCTTTAGGGTCACGAGCTGTGTTTACCAAAACAGGCAGAAACGTGTGAGTAGCTGATACATTTTCACGTGAAATAGCTTACTTAATTTCCGTCGCTCATCATAACGAAACTACTGATAAGCGAGTACAGCTGTGAGCAGTAGTTAGTTTCTGATACAGTCTTGTTCTCGGATCGAATCAACTGGCGGAATTAGGCTTCAGTGGTGCTGCAATTAATATTAAAAAAACGGGTCAGCCAGAAAACTGACAGACACTTTTCAAAGTGGGTTAGGTGTGGTTGATGTTTACCTTTGTGGTTCTTCATCAGTCATTTGTTTCCTGTTTTAACACAACTTCCTGTTTAGACTTTCACGATATATATGCATACCAACATACACACACACACACACACACACACACACACACACACACACACATATGAGACAATCAAAACTGAATACGGTTTTCCTTTAGGGTCACGAGCTGTGTTTACCAAAACAGGCAGAAACGTGTGAGTAGCTGATACATTTTCACGTGAAATAGCTTACTTAATTTCCGTCGCTCATCATAACGAAACTGCTGATAAGCGAGTACAGCTGTGAGCAGTAGTTAGTTTCTGATACAGTCTTGTTCTCGGATCGAATCAACTGGCGGAATTAGGCTTCAGTGGTGCTGCAATTAATATTAAAAAAACGGGTCAGCCAGAAAACTGACAGACACTTTTCAAAGTGGGTTAGGTGTGGTTGATGTTTACCTTTGTGGTTCTTCATCAGTCATTTGTTTCCTGTTTTAACACAACTTCCTGTTTAGACTTTCACGATATATATGCATACCAACATACACACACACACACACACACACACACACACACACACACACACACACACACACATATGAGACAATCAAAACTGAATACGGTTTTCCTTTAGGGTCACGAGCTGTGTTTACCAAAACAGGCAGAAACGTGTGAGTAGCTGATACATTTTCACGTGAAATAGCTTACTTAATTTCCGTCGCTCATCATAACGAAACTACTGATAAGCGAGTACAGCTGTGAGCAGTAGTTAGTTTCTGATACAGTCTTGATCTCGGATCGAATCAACTGGCGGAATTAGGCTTCAGTGGTGCTGCAATTAATATTAAAAAAACGGGTCAGCCAGAAAACTGACAGACACTTTTCAAAGTGGGTTAGGTGTGGTTGATGTTTACCTTTGTGGTTCTTCATCAGTCATTTGTTTCCTGTTTTAACACAACTTCCTGTTTAGACTTTCACGATATATATGCATACCAACATACACACACACACACACACACACACACACACACACACACACACACACACACACACATATGAGACAATCAAAACTGAATACGGTTTTCCTTTAGGGTCACGAGCTGTGTTTACCAAAACAGGCAGAAACGTGTGAGTAGCTGATACATTTTCACGTGAAATAGCTTACTTAATTTCCGTCGCTCATCATAACGAAACTATTGATAAGCGAGTACAGCTGTGAGCAGTAGTTAGTTTCTGATACAGTCTTGATCTCGGATCGAATCAACTGGCGGAATTAGGCTTCAGTGGTGCTGCAATTAATATTAAAAAAACGGGTCAGCCAGCAAACTGACAGACACTTTTCAAAGTGGGTTAGGTGTGGTTGATGTTTACCTTTGTGGTTCTTCATCAGTCATTTGTTTCCTGTTTTAACACAACTTCCTGTTTAGACTTTCACGATATATATGCATACCAACATACACACACACACACACACACACACACACACACACACACACACACATATGAGACAATCAAAACTGAATACGGTTTTCCTTTACGGTCACGAGCTGTGTTTACCAAAACAGGCAGAAACGTGTGAGTAGCTGATACATTTTCACGTGAAATAGCTTACTTAATTTCCGTCGCTCATCATAACGAAACTACTGATAAGCGAGTACAGCTGTGAGCAGTAGTTAGTTTCTGATACAGTCTTGATCTCGGATCGAATCAACTGGCGGAATTAGGCTTCAGTGGTGCTGCAATTAATATTAAAAAAACGGGTCAGCCAGAAAACTGACAGACACTTTTCAAAGTGGGTTAGGTGTGGTTGATGTTTACCTTTGTGGTTCTTCATCAGTCATTTGTTTCCTGTTTTAACACAACTTCCTGTTTAGACTTTCACGATATATATGCATACCAACATACACACACACACACACACACACACACACACACACACACACACACACATATGAGACAATCAAAACTGAATACGGTTTTCCTTTAGGGTCACGAGCTGTGTTTACCAAAACAGGCAGAAACGTGTGAGTAGCTGATACATTTTCACGTGAAATAGCTTACTTAATTTCCGTCGCTCATCATAACGAAACTACTGATAAGCGAGTACAGCTGTGAGCAGTAGTTAGTTTCTGATACAGTCTTGTTCTCGGATCGAATCAACTGGCGGAATTAGGCTTCAGTGGTGCTGCAATTAATATTAAAAAAACGGGTCAGCCAGAAAACTGACAGACACTTTTCAAAGTGGGTTAGGTGTGGTTGATGTTTACCTTTGTGGTTCTTCATCAGTCATTTGTTTCCTGTTTTAACACAACTTCCTGTTTAGACTTTCACGATATATATGCATACCAACATACACACACACACACACACACACACACACACACACACACACACACACACATATGAGACAATCAAAACTGAATACGGTTTTCCTTTAGGGTCACGAGCTGTGTTTACCAAAACAGGCAGAAACGTGTGAGTAGCTGATACATTTTCACGTGAAATAGCTTACTTAATTTCCGTCGCTCATCATAACGAAACTACTGATAAGCGAGTACAGCTGTGAGCAGTAGTTAGTTTCTGATACAGTCTTGTTCTCGGATCGAATCAACTGGCGGAATTAGGCTTCAGTGGTGCTGCAATTAATATTAAAAAAACGGGTCAGCCAGAAAACTGACAGACACTTTTCAAAGTGGGTTAGGTGTGGTTGATGTTTACCTTTGTGGTTCTTCATCAGTCATTTGTTTCCTGTTTTAACACAACTTCCTGTTTAGACTTTCACGATATATATGCATACCAACATACACACACACACACACACACACACACACACACACACATATGAGACAATCAAAACTGAATACGGTTTTCCTTTAGGGTCACGAGCTGTGTTTACCAAAACAGGCAGAAACGTGTGAGTAGCTGATACATTTTCACGTGAAATAGCTTACTTAATTTCCGTCGCTCATCATAACGAAACTACTGATAAGCGAGTACAGCTGTGAGCAGTAGTTAGTTTCTGATACAGTCTTGTTCTCGGATCGAATCAACTGGCGGAATTAGGCTTCAGTGGTGCTGCAATTAATATTAAAAAAACGGGTCAGCCAGAAAACTGACAGACACTTTTCAAAGTGGGTTAGGTGTGGTTGATGTTTACCTTTGTGGTTCTTCATCAGTCATTTGTTTCCTGTTTTAACACAACTTCCTGTTTAGACTTTCACGATATATATGCATACCAACATACACACACACACACACACACACACACACACACATATGAGACAATCAAAACTGAATACGGTTTTCCTTTAGGGTCACGAGCTGTGTTTACCAAAACAGGCAGAAACGTGTGAGTAGCTGATACATTTTCACGTGAAATAGCTTACTTAATTTCCGTCGCTCATCATAACGAAACTACTGATAAGCGAGTACAGCTGTGAGCAGTAGTTAGTTTCTGATACAGTCTTGTTCTCGGATCGAATCAACTGGCGGAATTAGGCTTCAGTGGTGCTGCAATTAATATTAAAAAAACGGGTCAGCCAGAAAACTGACAGACACTTTTCAAAGTGGGTTAGGTGTGGTTGATGTTTACCTTTGTGGTTCTTCATCAGTCATTTGTTTCCTGTTTTAACACAACTTCCTGTTTAGACTTTCACGATATATATGCATACCAACATACACACACACACACACACACACACACACACACACACACATATGAGACAATCAAAACTGAATACGGTTTTCCTTTAGGGTCACGAGCTGTGTTTACCAAAACAGGCAGAAACGTGTGAGTAGCTGATACATTTTCACGTGAAATAGCTTACTTAATTTCCGTCGCTCATCATAACGAAACTACTGATAAGCGAGTACAGCTGTGAGCAGTAGTTAGTTTCTGATACAGTCTTGTTCTCGGATCGAATCAACTGGCGGAATTAGGCTTCAGTGGTGCTGCAATTAATATTAAAAAAACGGGTCAGCCAGAAAACTGACAGACACTTTTCAAAGTGGGTTAGGTGTGGTTGATGTTTACCTTTGTGGTTCTTCATCAGTCATTTGTTTCCTGTTTTAACACAACTTCCTGTTTAGACTTTCACGATATATATGCATACCAACATACACACACACACACACACACACACACACACACACACACACACACACACACATATGAGACAATCAAAACTGAATACGGTTTTCCTTTAGGGTCACGAGCTGTGTTTACCAAAACAGGCAGAAACGTGTGAGTAGCTGATACATTTTCACGTGAAATAGCTTACTTAATTTCCGTCGCTCATCATAACGAAACTACTGATAAGCGAGTACAGCTGTGAGCAGTAGTTAGTTTCTGATACAGTCTTGATCTCGGATCGAATCAACTGGCGGAATTAGGCTTCAGTGGTGCTGCAATTAATATTAAAAAAACGGGTCAGCCAGAAAACTGACAGACACTTTTCAAAGTGGGTTAGGTGTGGTTGATGTTTACCTTTGTGGTTCTTCATCAGTCATTTGTTTCCTGTTTTAACACAACTTCCTGTTTAGACTTTCACGATATATATGCATACCAACATACACACACACACACACACACACACACACACACACACACACACACACACACACACACACATATGAGACAATCAAAACTGAATACGGTTTTCCTTTAGGGTCACGAGCTGTGTTTACCAAAACAGGCAGAAACGTGTGAGTAGCTGATACATTTTCACGTGAAATAGCTTACTTAATTTCCGTCGCTCATCATAACGAAACTATTGATAAGCGAGTACAGCTGTGAGCAGTAGTTAGTTTCTGATACAGTCTTGATCTCGGATCGAATCAACTGGCGGAATTAGGCTTCAGTGGTGCTGCAATTAATATTAAAAAAACGGGTCAGCCAGAAAACTGACAGACACTTTTCAAAGTGGGTTAGGTGTGGTTGATGTTTACCTTTGTGGTTCTTCATCAGTCATTTGTTTCCTGTTTTAACACAACTTCCTGTTTAGACTTTCACGATATATATGCATACCAACATACACACACACACACACACACACACACACACACACACACACACACACATATGAGACAATCAAAACTGAATACGGTTTTCCTTTACGGTCACGAGCTGTGTTTACCAAAACAGGCAGAAACGTGTGAGTAGCTGATACATTTTCACGTGAAATAGCTTACTTAATTTCCGTCGCTCATCATAACGAAACTACTGATAAGCGAGTACAGCTGTGAGCAGTAGTTAGTTTCTGATACAGTCTTGATCTCGGATCGAATCAACTGGCGGAATTAGGCTTCAGTGGTGCTGCAATTAATATTAAAAAAACGGGTCAGCCAGAAAACTGACAGACACTTTTCAAAGTGGGTTAGGTGTGGTTGATGTTTACCTTTGTGGTTCTTCATCAGTCATTTGTTTCCTGTTTTAACACAACTTCCTGTTTAGACTTTCACGATATATATGCATACCAACATACACACACACACACACACACACACACACACACACACACACACACACACATATGAGACAATCAAAACTGAATACGGTTTTCCTTTAGGGTCACGAGCTGTGTTTACCAAAACAGGCAGAAACGTGTGAGTAGCTGATACATTTTCACGTGAAATAGCTTACTTAATTTCCGTCGCTCATCATAACGAAACTACTGATAAGCGAGTACAGCTGTGAGCAGTAGTTAGTTTCTGATACAGTCTTGTTCTCGGATCGAATCAACTGGCGGAATTAGGCTTCAGTGGTGCTGCAATTAATATTAAAAAAACGGGTCAGCCAGAAAACTGACAGACACTTTTCAAAGTGGGTTAGGTGTGGTTGATGTTTACCTTTGTGGTTCTTCATCAGTCATTTGTTTCCTGTTTTAACACAACTTCCTGTTTAGACTTTCACGATATATATGCATACCAACATACACACACACACACACACACACACACACACACACACACACACACACACATATGAGACAATCAAAACTGAATACGGTTTTCCTTTAGGGTCACGAGCTGTGTTTACCAAAACAGGCAGAAACGTGTGAGTAGCTGATACATTTTCACGTGAAATAGCTTACTTAATTTCCGTCGCTCATCATAACGAAACTACTGATAAGCGAGTACAGCTGTGAGCAGTAGTTAGTTTCTGATACAGTCTTGTTCTCGGATCGAATCAACTGGCGGAATTAGGCTTCAGTGGTGCTGCAATTAATATTAAAAAAACGGGTCAGCCAGAAAACTGACAGACACTTTTCAAAGTGGGTTAGGTGTGGTTGATGTTTACCTTTGTGGTTCTTCATCAGTCATTTGTTTCCTGTTTTAACACAACTTCCTGTTTAGACTTTCACGATATATATGCATACCAACATACACACACACACACACACACACACACACACACACACACATATGAGACAATCAAAACTGAATACGGTTTTCCTTTAGGGTCACGAGCTGTGTTTACCAAAACAGGCAGAAACGTGTGAGTAGCTGATACATTTTCACGTGAAATAGCTTACTTAATTTCCGTCGCTCATCATAACGAAACTACTGATAAGCGAGTACAGCTGTGAGCAGTAGTTAGTTTCTGATACAGTCTTGTTCTCGGATCGAATCAACTGGCGGAATTAGGCTTCAGTGGTGCTGCAATTAATATTAAAAAAACGGGTCAGCCAGAAAACTGACAGACACTTTTCAAAGTGGGTTAGGTGTGGTTGATGTTTACCTTTGTGGTTCTTCATCAGTCATTTGTTTCCTGTTTTAACACAACTTCCTGTTTAGACTTTCACGATATATATGCATACCAACATACACACACACACACACACACACACACACACACACATATGAGACAATCAAAACTGAATACGGTTTTCCTTTAGGGTCACGAGCTGTGTTTACCAAAACAGGCAGAAACGTGTGAGTAGCTGATACATTTTCACGTGAAATAGCTTACTTAATTTCCGTCGCTCATCATAACGAAACTACTGATAAGCGAGTACAGCTGTGAGCAGTAGTTAGTTTCTGATACAGTCTTGTTCTCGGATCGAATCAACTGGCGGAATTAGGCTTCAGTGGTGCTGCAATTAATATTAAAAAAACGGGTCAGCCAGAAAACTGACAGACACTTTTCAAAGTGGGTTAGGTGTGGTTGATGTTTACCTTTGTGGTTCTTCATCAGTCATTTGTTTCCTGTTTTAACACAACTTCCTGTTTAGACTTTCACGATATATATGCATACCAACATACACACACACACACACACACACACACATATGAGACAATCAAAACTGAATACGGTTTTCCTTTAGGGTCACGAGCTGTGTTTACCAAAACAGGCAGAAACGTGTGAGTAGCTGATACATTTTCACGTGAAATAGCTTACTTAATTTCCGTCGCTCATCATAACGAAACTACTGATAAGCGAGTACAGCTGTGAGCAGTAGTTAGTTTCTGATACAGTCTTGTTCTCGGATCGAATCAACTGGCGGAATTAGGCTTCAGTGGTGCTGCAATTAATATTAAAAAAACGGGTCAGCCAGAAAACTGACAGACACTTTTCAAAGTGGGTTAGGTGTGGTTGATGTTTACCTTTGTGGTTCTTCATCAGTCATTTGTTTCCTGTTTTAACACAACTTCCTGTTTAGACTTTCACGATATATATGCATACCAACATACACACACACACACACACACACACACACACACACACACATATGAGACAATCAAAACTGAATACGGTTTTCCTTTAGGGTCACGAGCTGTGTTTACCAAAACAGGCAGAAACGTGTGAGTAGCTGATACATTTTCACGTGAAATAGCTTACTTAATTTCCGTCGCTCATCATAACGAAACTACTGATAAGCGAGTACAGCTGTGAGCAGTAGTTAGTTTCTGATACAGTCTTGTTCTCGGATCGAATCAACTGGCGGAATTAGGCTTCAGTGGTGCTGCAATTAATATTAAAAAAACGGGTCAGCCAGAAAACTGACAGACACTTTTCAAAGTGGGTTAGGTGTGGTTGATGTTTACCTTTGTGGTTCTTCATCAGTCATTTGTTTCCTGTTTTAACACAACTTCCTGTTTAGACTTTCACGATATATATGCATACCAACATACACACACACACACACACACATATGAGACAATCAAAACTGAATACGGTTTTCCTTTAGGGTCACGAGCTGTGTTTACCAAAACAGGCAGAAACGTGTGAGTAGCTGATACATTTTCACGTGAAATAGCTTACTTAATTTCCGTCGCTCATCATAACGAAACTACTGATAAGCGAGTACAGCTGTGAGCAGTAGTTAGTTTCTGATACAGTCTTGTTCTCGGATCGAATCAACTGGCGGAATTAGGCTTCAGTGGTGCTGCAATTAATATTGAAAAAACGGGTCAGCCAGAAAACTGACAGACACTTTTCAAAGTGGGTTAGGTGTGGTTGATGTTTACCTTTGTGGTTCTTCATCAGTCATTTGTTTCCTGTTTTAACACAACTTCCTGTTTAGACTTTCACGATATATATGCATACCAACATACACACACACACACACACACACACACACACACACACACACACACACACACACACACACATATGAGACAATCAAAACTGAATACGGTTTTCCTTTAGGGTCACGAGCTGTGTTTACCAAAACAGGCAGAAACGTGTGAGTAGCTGATACATTTTCACGTGAAATAGCTTACTTAATTTCCGTCGCTCATCATAACGAAACTACTGATAAGCGAGTACAGCTGTGAGCAGTAGTTAGTTTCTGATACAGTCTTGTTCTCGGATCGAATCAACTGGCGGAATTAGGCTTCAGTGGTGCTGCAATTAATATTAAAAAAACGGGTCAGCCAGAAAACTGACAGACACTTTTCAAAGTGGGTTAGGTGTGGTTGATGTTTACCTTTGTGGTTCTTCATCAGTCATTTGTTTCCTGTTTTAACACAACTTCCTGTTTAGACTTTCACGATATATATGCATACCAACATACACACACACACACACACACACACACACACACACACACACACACATATGAGACAATCAAAACTGAATACGGTTTTCCTTTAGGGTCACGAGCTGTGTTTACCAAAACAGGCAGAAACGTGTGAGTAGCTGATACATTTTCACGTGAAATAGCTTACTTAATTTCCGTCGCTCATCATAACGAAACTACTGATAAGCGAGTACAGCTGTGAGCAGTAGTTAGTTTCTGATACAGTCTTGTTCTCGGATCGAATCAACTGGCGGAATTAGGCTTCAGTGGTGCTGCAATTAATATTAAAAAAACGGGTCAGCCAGAAAACTGACAGACACTTTTCAAAGTGGGTTAGGTGTGGTTGATGTTTACCTTTGTGGTTCTTCATCAGTCATTTGTTTCCTGTTTTAACACAACTTCCTGTTTAGACTTTCACGATATATATGCATACCAACATACACACACACACACACACACACACAC
Source organism: Schistocerca piceifrons (assembly GCF_021461385.2). Classification (NCBI taxonomy): domain Eukaryota; kingdom Metazoa; phylum Arthropoda; class Insecta; order Orthoptera; family Acrididae; genus Schistocerca; species Schistocerca piceifrons. The sequence goes on along the minus strand of NC_060139.1, from coordinate 128,955,792 downwards.
ACACACACACACACATATGAGACAATCAAAGCTGAATACGGTTTTCCTTTAGGGTCACGAGCTGTGTTTACCAAAACAGGCAGAAACGTGTGAGTAGCTGATACATTTTCACGTGAAATAGCTTACTTAATTTCCGTCGCTCATCATAACGAAACTACTGATAAGCGAGTACAGCTGTGAGCAGTAGTTAGTTTCTGATACAGTCTTGTTCTCGGATCGAATCAACTGGCGGAATTAGGCTTCAGTGGTGCTGCAATTAATATTAAAAAAACGGGTCAGCCAGAAAACTGACAGACACTTTTCAAAGTGGGTTAGGTGTGGTTGATGTTTACCTTCGTGGTTCTTCATCAGTCATTTGTTTCCTGTTTTAACACAACTTCCTGTTTAGACTTTCACGATATATATGCATACCAACATACACACACACACACACACACACACACACACACATATGAGACAATCAAAACTGAATACGGTTTTCCTTTAGGGTCACGAGCTGTGTTTACCAAAACAGGCAGAAACGTGTGAGTAGCTGATACATTTTCACGTGAAATAGCTTACTTAATTTCCGTCGCTCATCATAACGAAACTACTGATAAGCGAGTACAGCTGTGAGCAGTAGTTAGTTTCTGATACAGTCTTGTTCTCGGATCGAATCAACTGGCGGAATTAGGCTTCAGTGGTGCTGCAATTAATATTAAAAAAACGGGTCAGCCAGAAAACTGACAGACACTTTTCAAAGTGGGTTAGGTGTGGTTGATGTTTACCTTTGTGGTTCTTCATCAGTCATTTGTTTCCTGTTTTAACACAACTTCCTGTTTAGACTTTCACGATATATATGCATACCAACATACACACACACACACACACACACACACACACACACACACACATATGAGACAATCAAAACTGAATACGGTTTTCCTTTAGGGTCACGAGCTGTGTTTACCAAAACAGGCAGAAACGTGTGAGTAGCTGATACATTTTCACGTGAAATAGCTTACTTAATTTCCGTCGCTCATCATAACGAAACTACTGATAAGCGAGTACAGCTGTGAGCATATAAAATAAATAAAATAAAATAAAATAAAATAAAATATTAATTATTTTTATCTGTCTGATTGGCTCTCCTATGAGTCGTCAGGTTTTGATTATTCGGTATCAGACGCTTGACAATGGCTTTTTCGTAAAGGCAATGTTACTCGTACTTGACCGTGAAATAAAACTGAAATAATCGGACTTCGTAATTAAATCGATTCCAAAGACTGCTGCGGTAGGTGCGGACTCATAAACTAAATCTCAATATTACAATAATTTGCCAGCCATGCCAAAACGTCGTACAGAGGTGATTGTCTACTAAACAAAAAATGACACAGTTAGTTAAATCAGATATATTCAATGAATAAGCCTACAGTTCATAATCCTACTTACTTTTATAAATATAAATTCTTTACAGAATCGAGTGCCTAGTATGGTTGCAACTCGCAGTAATTTTCTATATCATGAAATATGGCGGTGTGCCAGACAATAAACTAAAATACGTGCTTCTCGCACCACTTCAACCAGGGCTCTTCCTTTTTTTTTTCAAACATACGACTAACGAAAATGTACTTTTGTTTTATCAGCGACACAGCGCTGCAGTTGTGTGCCATAGGCTTTATTTATTTGTCACTGATTATTTATTTAATTAATATCTCGCGTTTCCGAGGAAACTCACGCTCGGCATGCAAATGTGCCTTTATATTGCCCCCTGAATTGCGAGGCGAAAGGACACACCTGCAGGCGAGCAATTCACCTAAAGGCACAAGAAAATCTAAGTTATCTACAACTATTTACATGACTTACATTATACTGTATATTATACACAAAATTTGAATGACGCGCGTGCGCCGAAAAAGTTCTTATGTTGGCAAACAGAGTGCGCGCATGCGCAGAAGCGTCTGTGTAACTACGGCACTGCCGTTATTTCGTAAATTTAGATCACGCGGCACAGTATTGCAGTTCATATTGTTCGTGTGCGCGCGCATTTCTTAGTCGTTGCACAAAGAAAATATTCCACCAAGATTACATATGAAAACTACATTCTATGACAGGTAACTTAGTTTTAAAATTACAATATTTGTTATAATACAATACAACTTTAGATTGTTGAATGTTCTTAGCTACATAGCATTGCAATGAAATGCTTCAAAGAAAAATGTCCGTATTTTTCAGGTGCGTTGACCTATACACATGGTGTCGTTATCACAGTTCATATTCATCTGCTGCACAATAATTTTTTACAGGTTAGTATCGTCGTGGTAAAGTTTTTTTTTGATCACAGTAACATCGTTGTATAACAACGTGATTGATACATAAGCATGTCCATTTCCTATTTCCATTATAGTCGTTGTGATGCAGTTCGTTGTGACAAAAAGCATTGTTTATTACAGATCAGACGTGACCCGTCGAGTAATTAGTCCATATGCAGTTCGTTTTCGATATTCCTTGGAAGCTTGGTTGCAGAACCTCGGACGGCACATAGCTGGCGTCGATCCTTGGACAGTCCAGGTAAGAGTGTCCGTCACATTTCGAGAACATTTCATTCCCTGAAGTTCCAACCAAAACTCTTCCACCCGTCGTGTTGTTTTCTGGACAGGCACTTTGTGTCCATTTAATCCAGTTAACATCTTGAAGTTGGGTACTGTAGTAATGTCACTAGACGATGCACGAATTATTCACTTCACATTTTCAGTTTTTTGCTGAATATAGCTCACCTAAATGTTCGTTAATGTCCGTGAACAGAGGTTCACTATGCAATGCCCTTTTGGCACTCGTTTTGTTCAAATCTTTACATGATACATCAGTTAAAAAAATAAGTAATAATACATACACACGTCACATATTTTCTTAGCATAAACATAATACAGTTGCACATAAACATGTTTACATCATCATTACATAGCTATAGGTTATTACATTGTGTCATATTTGATTACATGAATTGCAGATATTTACATCCTCTTTAGCGGTTTTGCTGGGATATTATCGATGTTTTTTGTGATGTCATCTGAAATTAAGATAGGTTAGACACAACATTCATTACATCAGTAGGCAAGACCAGGCGTTTTCACTACTCAATAAATATTCAAAATAGTAAGAGAGAGAAAATGTTCGATTCCTCGCGTTTTGTGCGTGTGTGTAGTGTGTCTGTGTGGCCTTGACTACTGGTAGATGCTTTTCTTGCTGAGAGATGTGCGTCTAATCTATTTCTCGAAGTAAAAGATCGCTTCACAGATGACGTCTGTCGGTTCGTCAGGTGTCATAGCAAGTCAGTGGTACCTACAGTCACAAATGTTCCGTGAAAAATTTATATATCATTCACTGCTACGTAATCATAAATTTTACTTTAATATTCAGTCTTCTCGGTGGAACCGCGGCGTTGAAAGAAAAGTTCTTCTGTCTTCAACTGCGACTCTGGAACGCTGAAATGAAAATTTCTATACTACTTATTATCTGTGTTGTAGCAACAGAGTTTTTCGAGTTGCTTAGCAATATTTTGATGGGTATGACTTTTACATTATTCAGCATGAAATGCTCTAAGATCTCGGTGTGCGTATAGCCCAATAATTTTGTTAGTTCTACGATGTTGTAACAGATACGCACCAGGGTGCGGTATGTTAACAATTATATAAGGTCCTTCATATAGCAGACGCCACTTAGCGTTGCGTCGTTTGAGTGCAACAGATTTATGATGAGTACGAAGTAGTACAAGCATTCCTACCTCGAATTTTTGTTTTCTTTTTATTATGTTTCTGTGATGTTTGTTTCGTATCTGTGCGTGATGTGTCAGCGTAGTCAATACTTCTTTTATTTTCTGTTCAGGTGTGATTTCCTTGTCTGACAACTTAGGTAATGGTTCTATCCACTGATCGTTCTGTTTGCAATTGAACATGATCTCGTTAGGTGTGTAATTTGTATCGTAAATATTTAAGTTATTGTGTACGTCTTCGAAAAGACTTAGGTAGGACACCCAATTAGTATGTTTTGATGAAATATAGGTCCTCATGAATCGATTTAATTCTCGGAAAAGTCTCTCAGTCGCGTTACATTGTGGACTAAACCTCGAAATAAATATACTTTTAATGTTATTGTCCTTCAAGAAATTTCTCCATTTGTACCCAGAGTAGTATGCTGCATTATCTGACAGAATTGCTTTAGGTTTTCCCACGTGCGTCAGGTAATCACTTGAGAATCTTCGTATTATAGCATTTGCAGTGGCGGATTTTAAAGCATAAAGTTTTACGTGTTTAGAAAATATATCGTAAAAAGCTAAGATATATTTGACGCCTCCAGAGCTTGCTGGATGCGGTCCACTAATGTCAGTACACAGAATTTCCAGGGGTCTACCAGGTAAAATAGAATGTAAATCTGTTTTTGTGGATAAATTCTGAGGTTTTGATTTTTGACATATGACACATGTTTTTAGTTCCCTGTAAATTTTTCTTCTCATATTGCTAAAATAACAGTATGTACTGAGCTTTGCCAAACACTTTTTCGTCCCATAATGACCCCAAACTAAGTGTGTGTGCCAAATTAGATTACGTTCAGACTCTTTGGGAATGCATACACACCAGTTAGTAGCATTTGGATGTCGGCGGTAAAATAACACATCATTGTGTAACTTGTAATACTGAGTCAAAGGATGGTTGTGTTTTTCTACCAGTAATGTTATTATCTTATACCAGTGAGGATCAGATTTTTGTAATTCAGCCATGTTTCTGCACATATCAATATAATATTGGTGATACTGCTTGTCTTGCATTAAGAGAATCCTGTAGTCATTTATATTTTCTAAGTCACTGTTGGTATCATTCATACCTTGTGGAAGTCTAGACAAAGTGTCTGCAATGGTGTTGTCCTTACCTCTTATGTACTTAATTTTCAAAAGAGTAGTTCTGAAGTGTAACTGCCCATCGTGATAGTCTAGGATGTACAAGTTTACAAGTTAACAAAAATGTCAGGGCCTGGTGATCGGTGTAAATTACCGTATGTTTTCCAAATAAATAATAATTGAATTTCTTGAATGCCCATACTATGGAAAGTGTTTCTAACTCAGTAGTGGAGTATGTACGCTCACATTCAGTTAGAGTGCGACTCGCAAACCCAATAATTCTTATCTGTTCCTCCTCTTTATTCTTTACAACTTGAAATAAGCAACAGCCCAAGCCAGTACGTGAAGCGTCACAAGTCATACAAAAATCTAAATTGAAATCTGGATGGCTCAAAATGTTAGCATTCACTAAAGCATGTTTAATTGTATTAAAGTCATTCTGGCACTGTTCCGACCAGATCCAAACTTGATTCCTTCTGAGTAGATTTAGCAGATGTTTACTGTTCAAAAGTGGTTGTGGCAAAAAACGTCTGAAAAATGAACATAGCCCAAGGAATGATTTTAACTGCTTTTTAGTTCGAGGGCTAGGAAAGTTTCTGATAGCATCTAATTTACTGGGATCCGGACGTATGCCCTGTGAATTAATGATATGTCCTAAATACTTTATCTCACTGCAACCAAATTTTGATTTTCTTAGGTTGGCTGTGACTCCAGCTTGTGCAAATTTTTCTAAAATTCTTTGAAGTGTGTCAACGTGTTCATTCCAGGATTGTGTAGCTATCAGTATATCATCTACATAGTGTGTGACTGTCTCAACTAAATCGTCGCCAAGCACGGTATCCAGGGCTGTAATGAATACCCCAGAGCTGACATTCAGTCCGAAGGGTAGAACACAAAACTGATAGGTTCGCCCCCCGAACATAAATGCAGTATATTTCCGAGAATCAGGAGTGATACCCACCTGCCAAAACGAATTAGCGAGATCTATTGTGGAAAAATATTTTGCATCTAGAAATTTCTGTAATTGCTCTTCTAAATTTTCAGGTTTTGTGTGAACCGGTAAAATTATTTCATTAATAGCTCGTGCGTCTAACACTAACCTAATGCCTCCATTTGATTTTTTGACGACAAGTAGAGGACTACAATAAGGTGAGGTGGATGGTTCAATGACCTTCCAGTCTAACATTTGTTTTAATTCTTGCCACACAGCAGGTCGTTGAGATAACGGTACGTTATATGTCTTATGGTAGAAGATCTTGTGAGGCTTAACTTCAATCTTGTACACATACGTGTTGATAACACCTAATCGTTTGGTAAAAACTTGTAAATATTTGGATAACACTTCCTGTAGTTTTATACGTTCATGTACCCTGAGAGCTGTAGCTTCACTTATATTATGATCAAGCAATGTTTTCAAGTCCATTAGCTCTGTGTCAGATGAGTGTGTTTGCATGTCTTGAATGTCTTTGTCAAGTACTAACTGAACCTTGTACCCTGTACAGTGTTTGTCATGCTTTAGAGTTCTCCTGTCCAAATCAATAATAATTACCCTGCTTTTATCATTTAAAATACATTTACCTTTGGAGAAGTCTATAATGCAGTCCTTCTCGCTCATAATATCTATTCCTAATATGCAATTTGTCACAAGGTTTTGTACAACCAGGAATGGCCATTGTACGGTTCCATTACCTATTTTAACGTTTACAAAAACTTGCTTCGTAACCCTACATGACTTATTACCTAGTGCAGTAGTTATTTTACAGTTTTGGGCAGGAAACTCAGGCACAGGTTCCAATTCACACATCTTTTTATAAAAATTAAAAGATAAAACGCTCACAGCTGCACCTGTATCTAGGATAATAGTAGTTGGAATCCCACCTACTACACCAGTAGTGGATGCTAAAACAATTTCATTTGTGTTTAAACGACATTGTGTACTGTCTTGTAAAAGTTCATCTGATATATTGTTATTGTGGTTGTATCTTATAAATAAAACAGGTAGTTTTTGTTTAGAATTACTCGGCATATCATTATTCTGTTGTTCAAGTGTGGTGTCAAATAACTGATTAACATTGAAGCCGCCCCCCAAGGATTCTTCAGCCACGACCTGGGGCAAAGTAGTGACTGTTTCTAGTTTGTTGGATTATCATTTGTACTAGGTACTGACACAGATTGAGGTTGTGCATCAGGTGTCATTTCTATTATATTCACATTCGGATATTGCCTATTATGATCTCCAAACTTTTGCGGTTGTTGTTGCTGTTGCGCATTATAACTTACCTGTCGGTCGTAAGGTATGCTCCAATTTTGACCTGGTGGCTGCTGTGGTAAAGCAGAGTTTGAATGAAAGTACTGATCGTTACGAGTCCAACCTTGATGCTGTCTTGGCTCGTAGTTATTATTATTTCTATTTCTGTTTGTGTTTTTGTTATTACCTTTGTATCCGTTGTTACCGTTGCAGTTATTACCGCGGTGCCTTTTGTATGGATTGCCGCATGAAATGTTATTACTGTTGTAACTATTGTTCGTATTGGAATACGCGTGTTGATTTTGATTTCCGTACTGAGACGGCATGTGAGTTTGCTGTTTTTGTTGTACCGCGTATCCAACTGTGGGCGCGCCAGAATTGTGTTGGCAAGCCTGCATGTTTTGCATACCACTAGTGTAAACATTGTGGCTGCTGTTTTGCCGCGCGAAGCGCTGATCTTCAAGTAACATGTCAACCGAATCTAAAGCTGTTAAAAAATAATCTGAATCGTCATCCGGGATATGTAGAAGTTTTTCCTTAATGTTGAAAGGCAATTTGGCCTTCAACGCTCGGAGTATATCACGTGTTGCGACTGGTTCGTCTAAAAAATGTCCCATGTTCAAGTATTTTTCAAAATATCTGCGTAAGTTACCATTTTTACTGTTAAAAGTTTCAGGTTCTAAAATTTGTCTTCTGAGTCGCTCCTGGACGGATTGCGACCAGAATTTGTTCAGAAAAGCACGCTCAAACTCACTGTACGTGGTACATACGTCAGCTTGACTGTATGCCCAGACAGCTGCATCGCCTTGGATGTAACCGACAATATATGAAATCTTTTTCCGGTCACTCCAAGTGCGTGGAAATGCGTTACTAAAAGATTTAAGAAAAATCACCGGATGAATGGTTCGTTTTTCTGGGATAAAAATCTGAAATTGCCTGTGTTTCATTAAGCTTTCTTCTTCCTTTGCATTATGATATGGATTTGTACCACTGTAATTACTGCAATGCTCAGCTGGCGAGTAATTACGATAATGTTGCTGTGGTTTACCATGATAATACCTTGTGTTTGTGTTTGCACGTTGTGGTATGTGTTGTTGTCGTGGTGTGTTTTGTTCTTGTGTGTATGTTGTGTGCGGTATGTGTGCGTCATACTCGAATGTATATTGATTTCTGAACTGTACATTTTGACTGATATTTTCGTTACATTCAGACTGTGGTTGATCGGTGAATTGTCTCATGGGTGCAGTGACGGATTGTACTGCGTCACTAATCAGCTGTTTGTTATTAGTGATGTATTCCGCTACGGAGTCGTGCACAATTGTTGGTAAATTTTCACGTATGCATCTATCAAAATGTTTGTCTTTGTTCTCTACCCAATCATGAAATTCTTTATTAATATTTTGAAAATGAGCTGTGGCATCAGATTGTAAGATGTCAGTCAGGTGTTGTTCAACATCGTCAAATTTATTCTGCACGTCAGTAATTCGTTTTTCAAGGTTGTCGTGTACTGAAGGATATGTTTGAATTTGTTCAGTAAGAGCTTCACACGTGACATTAAGGTTTTTTAATTGTTTCTGTAAAAGTGCTACGTCATTTGTAGTCTTTTCTTGTCTCGTATTAAGCTTGGAAAATTTCGTACTGAGTTCAGTCATCTGTTCGGTCAGTGTGGCGTCTATAAGTTCCACACGTTTACACAAAGTGTCATTACATGCCTTGATTGCTATGAGATCAGATTTAATTTCGTCATTTTGTGTCTTTAACTGTTCATTTTGTGTCTTTAAGGTTGCCATGTTTTCCGCGTTCTGCATCCTTAAGGTTGCCATATTTTCTGCGTTTTGTTTCATTAGCATTTGTAACATGTTGGCAATGTTTACTGTTTGCAAGGTCTCTGCCCCCGCCGCGTCATTAGACGTGACGTCATGTATTAACATGGGCTCTGACTGAGACTTTGAAATTTTTGTGGTGGACGGCCTATTGTCAAAATTTCCGTTGACACTTGCGTCAATATTTGATGTATCGTCACTACCGGTTGCTGTCGTAAAGTCATTTTCTAACATTTGTCTCTCGTCCGAGTCGGATTGCGTCTGAATAGTACGTCTTTGCTGTTCCATTTTTGCGTATTGTTTTCTAGTTATTACCATGCCACACGTGCTATATATTTCAAGAAATTAATGTTTGACACTGGTTTTAAAATAAAATGCAGTTGAGCATGAATCGGTCGTAGCAACAATGGCTGTCTGTTAATTTAAAAATATAAACTGAATTTGAGATTATTGGTAATGGCTGCTGGCCATGTTACATGATATCGTACAGAAGTCGGCCATATTGTACACTCGTGTATTGGTATTGTTGCATACGTTATTGTTTAAGGAAAAATACTGAGAATGGAATTTATCACTGAAACTGTTATGCGGAAAAGAAACACTACAGAATTTTACTGAAAAGCTAATACACTGAATTATACGTCTGGTCAAGCCTGCTAATGCAAAGATGCTGCGTCTTACCTTATTTTGCTGGAAGCTTCTTTGCGTCTTCCCGCAAAATTTTATAATTGGCAAATATCTTCTGATTTTTTTTTTTTATTTCTCATATAGTCAAGTCCAGGACCAGAAGGTTGATTTTTCACATGAAACAAAGAGAACAATGTAACAAATGACAAAATAACAAGTCCTGTCACGGTCGCCAATATAAAATAAATAAAATAAAATAAAATAAAATAAAATATTAATTATTTTTATCTGTCTGATTGGCTCTCCTATGAGTCGTCAGGTTTTGATTATTCGGTATCAGACGCTTGACAATGGCTTTTTCGTAAAGGCAATGTTACTCGTACTTGACCGTGAAATAAAACTGAAATAATCGGACTTCGTAATTAAATCGATTCCAAAGACTGCTGCGGTAGGTGCGGACTCATAAACTAAATCTCAATATTACAATAATTTGCCAGCCATGCCAAAACGTCGTACAGAGGTGATTGTCTACTAAACAAAAAATGACACAGTTAGTTAAATCAGATATATTCAATGAATAAGCCTACAGTTCATAATCCTACTTACTTTTATAAATATAAATTCTTTACAGAATCGAGTGCCTAGTATGGTTGCAACTCGCAGTAATTTTCTATATCATGAAATATGGCGGTGTGCCAGACAATAAACTAAAATACGTGCTTCTCGCACCACTTCAACCAGGGCTCTTCCTTTTTTTTTTTCAAACATACGACTAACGATAATGTACTTTTGTTTTATCAGCGACACAGCGCTGCAGTTGTGTGCCATAGGCTTTATTTATTTGTCACTGATTATTTATTTAATTAATATCTCGCGTTTCCGAGGAAACTCACGCTCGGCATGCAAATGTGCCTTTATAAGCAGTAGTTAGTTTCTGATACAGTCTTGTTCTCGGATCGAATCAACTGGCGGAATTAGGCTTCAGTGGTGCTGCAATTAATATTAAAAAAACGGGTCAGCCAGAAAACTGACAGACACTTTTCAAAGTGGGTTAGGTGTGGTTGATGTTTACCTTTGTGGTTCTTCATCAGTCATTTGTTTCCTGTTTTAACACAACTTCCTGTTTAGACTTTCACGATATATATGCATACCAACATACACACACACACACACACACACACACACACACACACACATATGAGACAATCAAAACTGAATACGGTTTTCCTTTAGGGTCACGAGCTGTGTTTACCAAAACAGGCAGAAACGTGTGAGTAGCTGATACATTTTCACGTGAAATAGCTTACTTAATTTCCGTCGCTCATCATAACGAAACTACTGATAAGCGAGTACAGCTGTGAGAGTTTCTGATACAGTCTTGTTCTCGGATCGAATCAACTGGCGGAATTAGGCTTCAGTGGTGCTGCAATTAATATTAAAAAAAACGGGTCAGCCAGAAAACTGAGAGACACTTTTCAAAGTGGGTTAGGTGTGGTTGATGTTAACCTTTGTGGTTCTTCATCAGTCATTTGTTTCCTGTTTTAACACAACTTCCTGTTTAGACTTTCACGATATATATGCATACCAACATACACACACACACACACACACACACACACACACACACACACACATATGAGACAATCAAAACTGAATACGGTTTTCCTTTAGGGTCACGAGCTGTGTTTACCAAAACAGGCAGAAACGTGTGAGTAGCTGATACATTTTCACGTGAAATAGCTTACTTAATTTCCGTCGCTCATCATAACGAAACTACTGATAAGCGAGTACAGCTGTGAGCAGTAGTTAGTTTCTGATAGTCTTGTTCTCGGATCGAATCAACTGGCGGAATTAGGCTTCAGTGGTGCTGCAATTAATATTAAAAAAACGGGTCAGCCAGAAAACTGACAGACACTTTTCAAAGTGGGTTAGGTGTGGTTGATGTTTACCTTTGTGGTTCTTCATCAGTCATTTGTTTCCTGTTTTAACACAACTTCCTGTTTAGACTTTCACGATATATATGCATACCAACATACACACACACACACACACACACACACACACACACACACACACACACACACATATGAGACAATCAAAACTGAATACGGTTTTCCTTTAGGGTCACGAGCTGTGTTTACCAAAACAGGCAGAAACGTGTGAGTAGCTGATACATTTCACGTGAAATAGCTTACTTAATTTCCGTCGCTCATCATAACGAAACTACTGATAAGCGAGTACAGCTGTGAGCAGTAGTTAGTTTCTGATACAGTCTTGTTCTCGGATCGAATCAACTGGCGGAATTAGGCTTCAATGGTGCTGCAATTAATATTAAAAAAACGGGTCAGCCAGAAAACTGACAGACACTTTTCAAAGTGGGTTAGGTGTGGTTGATGTTTACCTTTGTGGTTCTTCATCAGTCATTTGTTTCCTGTTTTAACACAACTTCCTGTTTAGACTTTCACGATATATATGCATACCAACATACACACACACACACACACACACACACACACACACATATGAGACAATCAAAACTGAATACGGTTTTCCTTTAGGGTCACAAGCTGTGTTTACCAAAACAGGCAGAAACGTGTGAGTAGCTGATACATTTTCACGTGAAATAGCTTACTTAATTTCCGTCGCTCATCATAACGAAACTACTGATAAGCGAGTACAGCTGTGAGCAGTAGTTAGTTTCTGATACAGTCTTGTTCTCGGATCGAATCAACTGGCGGAATTAGGCTTCAGTGGTGCTGCAATTAATATTAAAAAAACGGGTCAGCCAGAAAACTGACAGACACTTTTCAAAGTGGGTTAGGTGTGGTTGATGTTTACCTTTGTGGTTCTTCATCAGTCATTTGTTTCCTGTTTTAACACAACTTCCTGTTTAGACTTTCACGATATATATGCATACCAACATACACACACACACACACTCACACACACACACACACACATATGAGACAATCAAAACTGAATACGGTTTTCCTTTAGGGTCACGAGCTGTGTTTACCAAAACAGGCAGAAACGTGTGAGTAGCTGATACATTTTCACGTGAAATAGCTTACTTAATTTCCGTCGCTCATCATAACGAAACTACTGATAAGCGAGTACAGCTGTGAGCAGTAGTTAGTTTCTGATACAGTCTTGTTCTCGGATCGAATCAACTGGCGGAATTAGGCTTCAGTGGTGCTGCAATTAATATTAAAAAAACGGGTCAGCCAGAAAACTGACAGACACTTTTCAAAGTGGGTTAGGTGTGGTTGATGTTTACATTTGTGGTTCTTCATCAGTCATTTGTTTCCTGTTTTAACACAACTTCCTGTTTAGACTTTCACGATATATATGCATACCAACATACGCACACACACACACACACACACACACACACACACACACACACACACACATATGAGACAATCAAAACTGAATACGGTTTTCCTTTAGGGTCACGAGCTGTGTTTACCAAAACAGGCAGAAACGTGTGAGTAGCTGATACATTTTCACGTGAAATAGCTTACTTAATTTCCGTCGCTCATCATAACGAAACTACTGATAAGCGAGTACAGCTGTGAGCAGTAGTTAGTTTCTGATACAGTCTTGTTCTCGGATCGAATCAACTGGCGGAATTAGGCTTCAGTGGTGCTGCAATTAATATTAAAAAAACGGGTCAGCCAGAAAACTGACAGACACTTTTCAAAGTGGGTTAGGTGTGGTTGATGTTTACCTTTGTGGTTCTTCATCAGTCATTTGTTTCCTGTTTTAACACAACTTCCTGTTTAGACTTTCACGATATATATGCATACCAACATACACACACACACACACACACACACACACACACACACACACACATATGAGACAATCAAAACTGAATACGGTTTTCCTTTAGGGTCACGAGCTGTGTTTACCAAAACAGGCAGAAACGTGTGAGTAGCTGATACATTTTCACGTGAAATAGCTTACTTAATTTCCGTCGCTCATCATAACGAAACTACTGATAAGCGAGTACAGCTGTGAGCAGTAGTTAGTTTCTGATACAGTCTTGTTCTCGGATCGAATCAACTGGCGGAATTAGGCTTCAGTGGTGCTGCAATTAATATTAAAAAAACGGGTCAGCCAGAAAACTGACAGACACTTTTCAAAGTGGGTTAGGTGTGGTTGATGTTTACCTTTGTGGTTCTTCATCAGTCATTTGTTTCCTGTTTTAACACAACTTCCTGTTTAGACTTTCACGATATATATGCATACCAACATACACACACACACACACACACACACACACACACACACACACACACACACACATATGAGACAATCAAAACTGAATACGGTTTTCCTTTAGGGTCACGAGCTGTGTTTACCAAAACAGGCAGAAACGTGTGAGTAGCTGATACATTTTCACGTGAAATAGCTTACTTAATTTCCGTCGCTCATCATAACGAAACTACTGATAAGCGAGTACAGCTGTGAGCAGTAGTTAGTTTCTGATACAGTCTTGATCTCGGATCGAATCAACTGGCGGAATTAGGCTTCAGTGGTGCTGCAATTAATATTAAAAAAACGGGTCAGCCAGAAAACTGACAGACACTTTTCAAAGTGGGTTAGGTGTGGTTGATGTTTACCTTTGTGGTTCTTCATCAGTCATTTGTTTCCTGTTTTAACACAACTTCCTGTTTAGACTTTCACGATATATATGCATACCAACATACACACACACACACACACACACACACACACACACACACACACACACACACACACATATGAGACAATCAAAACTGAATACGGTTTTCCTTTAGGGTCACGAGCTGTGTTTACCAAAACAGGCAGAAACGTGTGAGTAGCTGATACATTTTCACGTGAAATAGCTTACTTAATTTCCGTCGCTCATCATAACGAAACTATTGATAAGCGAGTACAGCTGTGAGCAGTAGTTAGTTTCTGATACAGTCTTGATCTCGGATCGAATCAACTGGCGGAATTAGGCTTCAGTGGTGCTGCAATTAATATTAAAAAAACGGGTCAGCCAGAAAACTGACAGACACTTTTCAAAGTGGGTTAGGTGTGGTTGATGTTTACCTTTGTGGTTCTTCATCAGTCATTTGTTTCCTGTTTTAACACAACTTCCTGTTTAGACTTTCACGATATATATGCATACCAACATACACACACACACACACACACACACACACACACACACACACACATATGAGACAATCAAAACTGAATACGGTTTTCCTTTAGGGTCACGAGCTGTGTTTACCAAAACAGGCAGAAACGTGTGAGTAGCTGATACATTTTCACGTGAAATAGCTTACTTAATTTCCGTCGCTCATCATAACGAAACTACTGATAAGCGAGTACAGCTGTGAGCAGTAGTTAGTTTCTGATACAGTCTTGATCTCGGATCGAATCAACTGGCGGAATTAGGCTTCAGTGGTGCTGCAATTAATATTAAAAAAACGGGTCAGCCAGAAAACTGACAGACACTTTTCAAAGTGGGTTAGGTGTGGTTGATGTTTACCTTTGTGGTTCTTCATCAGTCATTTGTTTCCTGTTTTAACACAACTTCCTGTTTAGACTTTCACGATATATATGCATACCAACATACACACACACACACACACACACACACACACACACACACACACACACACATATGAGACAATCAAAACTGAATACGGTTTTCCTTTAGGGTCACGAGCTGTGTTTACCAAAACAGGCAGAAACGTGTGAGTAGCTGATACATTTTCACGTGAAATAGCTTACTTAATTTCCGTCGCTCATCATAACGAAACTACTGATAAGCGAGTACAGCTGTGAGCAGTAGTTAGTTTCTGATACAGTCTTGTTCTCGGATCGAATCAACTGGCGGAATTAGGCTTCAGTGGTGCTGCAATTAATATTAAAAAAACGGGTCAGCCAGAAAACTGACAGACACTTTTCAAAGTGGGTTAGGTGTGGTTGATGTTTACATTTGTGGTTCTTCATCAGTCATTTGTTTCCTGTTTTAACACAACTTCCTGTTTAGACTTTCACGATATATATGCATACCAACATACGCACACACACACACACACACACACACACACACACACACACACACACACACACACACATATGAGACAATCAAAACTGAATACGGTTTTCCTTTAGGGTCACGAGCTGTGTTTACCAAAACAGGCAGAAACGTGTGAGTAGCTGATACATTTTCACGTGAAATAGCTTACTTAATTTCCGTCGCTCATCATAACGAAACTACTGATAAGCGAGTACAGCTGTGAGCAGTAGTTAGTTTCTGATACAGTCTTGTTCTCGGATCGAATCAACTGGCGGAATTAGGCTTCAGTGGTGCTGCAATTAATATTAAAAAAACGGGTCAGCCAGAAAACTGACAGACACTTTTCAAAGTGGGTTAGGTGTGGTTGATGTTTACCTTTGTGGTTCTTCATCAGTCATTTGTTTCCTGTTTTAACACAACTTCCTGTTTAGACTTTCACGATATATATGCATACCAACATACACACACACACACACACACACACACACACACACACACACACACATATGAGACAATCAAAACTGAATACGGTTTTCCTTTAGGGTCACGAGCTGTGTTTACCAAAACAGGCAGGAACGTGTGAGTAGCTGATACATTTTCACGTGAAATAGCTTACTTAATTTCCGTCGCTCATCATAACGAAACTACTGATAAGCGAGTACAGCTGTGAGCAGTAGTTAGTTTCTGATACAGTCTTGTTCTCGGATCGAATCAACTGGCGGAATTAGGCTTCAGTGGTGCTGCAATTAATATTAAAAAAACGGGTCAGCCAGAAAACTGACAGACACTTTTCAAAGTGGGTTAGGTGTGGTTGATGTTTACCTTTGTGGTTCTTCATCAGTCATTTGTTTCCTGTTTTAACACAACTTCCTGTTTAGACTTTCACGATATATATGCATACCAACATACACACACACACACACACACACACACACACACACACACACATATGAGACAATCAAAACTGAATACGGTTTTCCTTTAGGGTCACGAGCTGTGTTTACCAAAACAGGCAGAAACGTGTGAGTAGCTGATACATTTTCACGTGAAATAGCTTACTTAATTTCCGTCGCTCATCATAACGAAACTACTGATAAGCGAGTACAGCTGTGAGCAGTAGTTAGTTTCTGATACAGTCTTGTTCTCGGATCGAATCAACTGGCGGAATTAGGCTTCAGTGGTGCTGCAATTAATATTAGAAAAACGGGTCAGCCAGAAAACTGACAGACACTTTTCAAAGTGGGTTAGGTGTGGTTGATGTTTACCTTTGTGGTTCTTCATCAGTCATTTGTTTCCTGTTTTAACACAACTTCCTGTTTAGACTTTCACGATATATATGCATACCAACATACACACACACACACACACACACACACACACACACACACACACACACACACACACACATATGAGACAATCAACACTGAATACGGTTTTCCTTTAGGGTCACGAGCTGTGTTTACCAAAATAGGCAGAAACGTGTGAGTAGCTGATACATTTTCACGTGAAATAGCTTACTTAATTTCCGTCGCTCATCATAACGAAACTACTGATAAGCGAGTACAGCTGTGAGCAGTAGTTAGTTTCTGATACAGTCTTGTTCTCGGATCGAATCAACTGGCGGAATTAGGCTTCAGTGGTGCTGCAATTAATATTAAAAAAACGGGTCAGCCAGAAAACTGACAGACACTTTTCAAAGTGGGTTAGGTGTGGTTGATGTTTACCTTTGTGGTTCTTCATCAGTCATTTGTTTCCTGTTTTAACACAACTTCCTGTTTAGACTTTCACGATATATATGCATACCAACATACACACACACACACACACACACACACACACACACACACACACACACACATATGAGACAATCAAAACTGAATACGGTTTTCCTTTAGGGTCACGAGCTGTGTTTACCAAAACAGGCAGAAACGTGTGAGTAGCTGATACATTTTCACGTGAAATAGCTTACTTAATTTCCGTCGCTCATCATAACGAAACTACTGATAAGCGAGTACAGCTGTGAGCAGTAGTTAGTTTCTGATACAGTCTTGTTCTCGGATCGAATCAACTGGCGGAATTAGGCTTCAGTGGTGCTGCAATTAATATTAAAAAAACGGGTCAGCCAGAAAACTGACAGACACTTTTCAAAGTGGGTTAGGTGTGGTTGATGTTTACCTTTGTGGTTCTTCATCAGTCATTTGTTTCCTGTTTTAACACAACTTCCTGTTTAGACTTTCACGATATATATGCATACCAACATACACACACACACACACACACACACACACACACACACACACATATGAGACAATCAAAACTGAATACGGTTTTCCTTTAGGGTCACGAGCTGTGTTTACCAAAACAGGCAGAAACGTGTGAGTAGCTGATACATTTTCACGTGAAATAGCTTACTTAATTTCCGTCGCTCATCATAACGAAACTACTGATAAGCGAGTACAGCTGTGAGCAGTAGTTAGTTTCTGATACAGTCTTGTTCTCGGATCGAATCAACTGGCGGAATTAGGCTTCAGTGGTGCTGCAATTAATATTAAAAAAACGGGTCAGCCAGAAAACTGACAGACACTTTTCAAAGTGGGTTAGGTGTGGTTGATGTTTACCTTTGTGGTTCTTCATCAGTCATTTGTTTCCTGTTTTAACACAACTTCCTGTTTAGACTTTCACGATATATATGCATACCAACATACACACACACACACACACACACACACACACACACACATATGAGACAATCAAAACTGAATACGGTTTTCCTTTAGGGTCACAAGCTGTGTTTACCAAAACAGGCAGAAACGTGTGAGTAGCTGATACATTTTCACGTGAAATAGCTTACTTAATTTCCGTCGCTCATCATAACGAAACTACTGATAAGCGAGTACAGCTGTGAGCAGTAGTTAGTTTCTGATACAGTCTTGTTCTCGGATCGAATCAACTGGCGGAATTAGGCTTCAGTGGTGCTGCAATTAATATTAAAAAAACGGGTCAGCCAGAAAACTGACAGACACTTTTCAAAGTGGGTTAGGTGTGGTTGATGTTTACCTTTGTGGTTCTTCATCAGTCATTTGTTTCCTGTTTTAACACAACTTCCTGTTTAGACTTTCACGATATATATGCATACCAACATACACACACACACACACACACACACACACACACACACACACACACACATATGAGACAATCAAAACTGAATACGGTTCTCCTTTAGGGTCACGAGCTGTGTTTACCAAAACAGGCAGAAACGTGTGAGTAGCTGATACATTTTCACGTGAAATAGCTTACTTAATTTCCGTCGCTCATCATAACGAAACTACTGATAAGCGAGTACAGCTGTGAGCAGTAGTTAGTTTCTGATACAGTCTTGTTCTCGATCGAATCAACTGGCGGAATTAGGCTTCAGTGGTGCTGCAATTAATATTAAAAAAACGGGTCAGCCAGAAAACTGACAGACACTTTTCAAAGTGGGTTAGGTGTGGTTGATGTTTACCTTTGTGGTTCTTCATCAGTCATTTGTTTCCTGTTTTAACACAACTTCCTGTTTAGACTTTCACGATATATATGCATACCAACATACACACACACACACACACACACACACACACACACACACACACATATGAGACAATCAAAACTGAATACGGTTTTCCTTTAGGGTCACGAGCTGTGTTTACCAAAACAGGCAGAAACGTGTGAGTAGCTGATACATTTTCACGTGAAATAGCTTACTTAATTTCCGTCGCTCATCATAACGAAACTACTGATAAGCGAGTACAGCTGTGAGCAGTAGTTAGTTTCTGATACAGTCTTGTTCTCGGATCGAATCAACTGGCGGAATTAGGCTTCAGTGGTGCTGCAATTAATATTAAAAAAACGGGTCAGCCAGAAAACTGACAGACACTTTTCAAAGTGGGTTAGGTGTGGTTGATGTTTACCTTTGTGGTTCTTCATCAGTCATATGTTTCCTGTTTTAACACAACTTCCTGTTTAGACTTTCACGATATATATGCATACCAACATACACACACACACACACACACACACACACACACACACACACACATATGAGACAATCAAAACTGAATACGGTTTTCCTTTAGGGTCACGAGCTGTGTTTACCAAAACAGGCAGAAACGTGTGAGTAGCTGATACATTTTCACGTGAAATAGCTTACTTAATTTCCGTCGCTCATCATAACGAAACTACTGATAAGCGAGTACAGCTGTGAGCAGTAGTTAGTTTCTGATACAGTCTTGTTCTCGGATCGAATCAACTGGCGGAATTAGGCTTCAGTGGTGCTGCAATTAATATTAAAAAAACGGGTCAGCCAGAAAACTGACAGACACTTTTCAAAGTGGGTTAGGTGTGGTTGATGTTTACCTTTGTGGTTCTTCATCAGTCATTTGTTTCCTGTTTTAACACAACTTCCTGTTTAGACTTTCACGATATATATGCTTACCAACATACACACACACACACACACACACACACACACACACACACACACACACATATGAGACAATCAGAACTGAATACGGTTTTCCTTTAGGGTCACGAGCTGTGTTTACCAAAACAGGCAGAAACGTGTGAGTAGCTGATACATTTTCACGTGAAATAGCTTACTTAATTTCCGTCGCTCATCATAACGAAACTACTGATAAGCGAGTACAGCTGTGAGCAGTAGTTAGTTTCTGATACAGTCTTGTTCTCGGATCGAATCAACTGGCGGAATTAGGCTTCAGTGGTGCTGCAATTAATATTAAAAAAACGGGTCAGCCAGAAAACTGACAGACACTTTTCAAAGTGGGTTAGGTGTGGTTGATGTTTACCTTTGTGGTTCTTCATCAGTCATTTGTTTCCTGTTTTAACACAACTTCCTGTTTAGACTTTCACGATATATATGCATACCAACATACACACACACACACACACACACACACACACACACACACACATATGAGACAATCAAAACTGAATACGGTTTTCCTTTAGGGTCACGAGCTGTGTTTACCAAAACAGGCAGAAACGTGTGAGTAGCTGATACATTTTCACGTGAAATAGCTTACTTAATTTCCGTCGCTCATCATAACGAAACTACTGATAAGCGAGTACAGCTGTGAGCAGTAGTTAGTTTCTGATACAGTCTTGTTCTCGGATCGAATCAACTGGCGGAATTAGGCTTCAGTGGTGCTGCAATTAATATTAAAAAAACCGGTCAGCCAGAAAACTGACAGACACTTTTCAAAGTGGGTTAGGTGTGGTTGATGTTTACCTTTGTGGTTCTTCATCAGTCATTTGTTTCCTGTTTTAACACAACTTCCTGTTTAGACTTTCACGATATATTTGCATACCAACATACACACACACACACACACACACACACACACACACACATATGAGACAATCAAAACTGAATACGGTTTTCCTTTAGGGTCACGAGCTGTGTTTACCAAAACAGGCAGAAACGTGTGAGTAGCTGATACATTTTCACGTGAAATAGCTTACTTAATTTCCGTCGCTCATCATAACGAAACTACTGATAAGCGAGTACAGCTGTGAGCAGTAGTTAGTTTCTGATACAGTCTTGTTCTCCGATCGAATCAACTGGCGGAATTAGGCTTCAGTGGTGCTGCAATTAATATTAAAAAAACGGGTCAGCCAGAAAACTGACAGACACTTTTCAAAGTGGGTTAGGTGTGGTTGATGTTTACCTTTGTGGTTCTTCATCAGTCATTTGTTTAATGTTTTAACACAACTTCCTGTTTAGACTTTCATGATATATATGCATACCAACATACACACACACACACACACACACACACACACACATATGAGACAATCAAAACTGAATACGGTTTTCCTTTAGGGTCACGAGCTGTGTTTACCAAAACGGGCAGAAACGTGTGAGTAGCTGATACATTTTCACGTGAAGTAGCTTACTTACTTTCCGTCGCTCATTATAACGAAACTACTGATAAGCGAGTACAGCTGTGAGCAGTAGTTAGTTTCTGATACAGTCTTGTTCTCGGATCGAATCAACTGGCGGAATTAGACTTCAGTGGTGCTGCAATTAATATTAAAAAAAAGGGTCAGCCAGAAAACTGACAGACACTTTTCAAAGTGGGTTAGGTGTGGTTGATGTTTACCTTTGTGGTTCTTCATCAGTCATTTGTTTCCTGTTTTAACACAACTTCCTGATTAGACTTTCACGATATATATGCATACCAACATACACACACACACACACACACACACACACACACACATATGAGACAATCAAAACTGAATACGGTTTTCCTTTAGGGTCACGAGCTGTGTTTACCAAAACAGGCAGAAACGTGTGAGTAGCTGATACATTTTCACGTGAAATAGCTTACTTAATTTCCGTCGCTCATCATAACGAAACTACTGATAAGCGAGTACAGCTGTGAGCAGTAGTTAGTTTCTGATACAGTCTTGATCTCGGATCGAATCAACTGGCGGAATTAGGCTTCAGTGGTGCTGCAATTAATATTAAAAAAACGGGTCAGCCAGAAAACTGACAGACACTTTTCAAAGTGGGTTAGGTGTGGTTGATGTTTACCTTTGTGGTTCTTCATCAGTCATTTGTTTCCTGTTTTAACACAACTTCCTGTTTAGACTTTCACGATATATATGCATACCAACATACACACACACACACACACACACACACACACACACATATGAGACAATCAAAACTGAATACGGTTTTCCTTTAGGGTCACGAGCTGTGTTTACCAAAACAGGCAGAAACGTGTGAGTAGCTGATACATTTTCACGTGAAATAGCTTACTTAATTTCCGTCGCTCATCATAACGAAACTACTGATAAGCGAGTACAGCTGTGAGCAGTAGTTAGTTTCTGATACAGTCTTGTTCTCGGATCGAATCAACTGGCGGAATTAGGCTTCAGTGGTGCTGCAATTAACATTAAAAAAACGGGTCAGCCAGAAAACTGACAGACACTTTTCAAAGTGGGTTAGGTGTGGTTGATGTTTACCTTTGTGGTTCTTCATCAGTCATTTGTTTCCTGTTTTAACACAACTTCCTGTTTAGACTTTCACGATATATATGCATACCAACATACACACACACACACACACACACACACACACACACACACACATATGAGACAATCAAAACTGAATACGGTTTTCCTTTAGGGTCACGAGCTGTGTTTACCAAAACAGGCAGAAACGTGTGAGTAGCTGATACATTTTCACGTGAAATAGCTTACTTAATTTCCGTCGCTCATCATAACGAAACTACTGATAAGCGAGTAGAGCTGTGAGCAGTAGTTAGTTTCTGATACAGTCTTGTTCTCGGATCGAATCAACTGGCGGAATTAGGCTTCAGTGGTGCTGCAATTAATATTAAAAAAACGGGTCAGCCAGAAAACTGACAGACACTTTTCAAAGTGGGTTAGGTGTGGTTGATGTTTACCTTTGTGGTTCTTCATCAGTCATTTGTTTCCTGTTTTAACACAACTTCCTGTTTAGACTTTCACGATATATATGCATACCAACATACACACACACACACACACACACACACACACACACACACACATATGAGACAATCAAAACTGAATACGGTTTTCCTTTAGGGTCACGAGCTGTGTTTACCAAAACAGGCAGAAACGTGTGAGTAGCTGATACATTTTCACGTGAAATAGCTTACTTAATTTCCGTCGCTCATCATAACGAAACTACTGATAAGCGAGTACAGCTGTGAGCAGTAGTTAGTTTCTGATACAGTCTTGTTCTCGGATCGAATCAACTGGCGGAATTAGGCTTCAGTGGTGCTGCAATTAATATTAAAAAAACGGGTCAGCCAGAAAACTGACAGACACTTTTCAAAGTGGGTTAGGTGTGGTTGATGTTTACCTTTGTGGTTCTTCATCAGTCATTTGTTTCCTGTTTTAACACAACTTCCTGTTTAGACTTTCACGATATATATGCATACCAACATACACACACACACACACACACACACACACACACACACACATATGAGACAATCAAAACTGAATACGGTTTTCCTTTAGGGTCACGAGCTGTGTTTACCAAAACAGGCAGAAACGTGTGAGTAGCTGATACATTTTCACGTGAAATAGCTTACTTAATTTCCGTCGCTCATCATAACGAAACTACTGATAAGCGAGTACAGCTGTGAGCAGTAGTTAGTTTCTGATACAGTCTTGTTCTCGGATCGAATCAACTGGCGGAATTAGGCTTCAGTGGTGCTGCAATTAATATTAAAAAAACGGGTCAGCCAGAAAACTGACAGACACTTTTCAAAGTGGGTTAGGTGTGGTTGATGTTTACCTTTGTGGTTCTTCATCAGTCATTTGTTTCCTGTTTTAACACAACTTCCTGTTTAGACTTTCACGATATATATGCATACCAACATACACACACACACACACACACACACACACACACACACACACACACACACACACACATATGAGACAATCAAGACTGAATACGGTTTTCCTTTAGGGTCACGAGCTGTGTTTACCAAAATAGGCAGAAACGTGTGAGTAGCTGATACATTTTCACGTGAAATAGCTTACTTAATTTCCGTCGCTCATCATAACGAAACTACTGATAAGCGAGTACAGCTGTGAGCAGTAGTTAGTTTCTGATACAGTCTTGTTCTCGGATCGAATCAACTGGCGGAATTAGGCTTCAGTGGTGCTGCAATTAATATTAAAAAAACGGGTCAGCCAGAAAACTGACAGACACTTTTCAAAGTGGGTTAGGTGTGGTTGATGTTTACCTTTGTGGTTCTTCATCAGTCATTTGTTTCCTGTTTTAACACAACTTCCTGTTTATACTTTCACGATATATATGCATACCAACATACACACACACACACACACACATATGAGACAATCAAAACTGAATACGGTTTTCCTTTAGGGTCACGAGCTGTGTTTACCAAAACAGGCAGAAACGTGTGAGTAGCTGATACATTTTCACGTGAAATAGCTTACTTAATTTCCGTCGCTCATCATAACGAAACTACTGATAAGCGAGTACAGCTGTGAGCAGTAGTTAGTTTCTGATACAGTCTTGTTCTCGGATCGAATCAACTGGCGGAATTAGGCTTCAGTGGTGCTGCAATTAATATTAAAAAAACGGGTCAGCCAGAAAACTGACAGACACTTTTCAAAGTGGGTTAGGTGTGGTTGATGTTTACCTTTGTGGTTCTTCATCAGTCATTTGTTTCCTGTTTTAACACAACTTCCTGTTTAGACTTTCACGATATATATGCATACCAACATACACACACACACACACACACACACACACATATGAGACAATCAAAACTGAATACCGTTTTCCTTTAGGGACACGAGCTGTGTTTACCAAAACAGGCAGAAACGTGTGAGTAGCTGATACATTTTCACGTGAAATAGCTTACTTAATTTCCGTCGCTCATCATAACGAAACTACTGATAAGCGAGTACAGCTGTGAGCAGTAGTTAGTTTCTGATACAGTCTTGTTCTCGGATCGAATCAACTGGCGGAATTAGGCTTCAGTGGTGCTGCAATTAATATTAAAAAAACGGGTCAGCCAGAAAACTGACAGACACTTTTCAAAGTGGGTTAGGTGTGGTTGATGTTTACCTTTGTGGTTCTTCATCAGTCATTTGTTTCCTGTTTTAACACAACTTCCTGTTTAGACTTTCACGATATATATGCTTACCAACATACACACACACACACACACACACACACACACACACACACACATATGAGACAATCAAAACTGAATACGGTTTTCCTTTAGGGTCACGAGCTGTGTTTACCAAAACAGGCAGAAACGTGTGAGTAGCTGATACATTTTCACGTGAAATAGCTTACTTAATTTCCGTCGCTCATCATAACGAAACTACTGATAAGCGAGTACAGCTGTGAGCAGTAGTTAGTTTCTGATACAGTCTTGTTCTCGGATCGAATCAACTGGCGGAAATAGGCTTCAGTGGTGCTGCAATTAATATTAAAAAAACGGGTCAGCCAGAAAACTGACAGACACTTTTCAAAGTGGGTTAGGTGTGGTTGATGTTTACCTTTGTGGTTCTTCATCAGTCATTTGTTTCCTGTTTTAACACAACTTCCTGTTTAGACTTTCACGATATATATGCTTACCAACATACACACACACACACACACACACACACACACACATATGAGACAATCAAAACTGAATACGGTTTTCCTTTAGGGTCACGAGCTGTGTTTACCAAAACAGGCAGAAACGTGTGAGTAGCTGATACATTTTCACGTGAAATAGCTTACTTAATTTCCGTCGCTCATCATAACGAAACTACTGATAAGCGAGTACAGCTGTGAGCAGTAGTTAGTTTCTGATACAGTCTTGTTCTCGGATCGAATCAACTGGCGGAATTAGGCTTCAGTGGTGCTGCAATTAATATTAAAAAAACGGGTCAGCCAGAAAACTGACAGACACTTTTCAAAGTGGGTTAGGTGTGGTTGATGTTTACCTTTGTGGTTCTTCATCAGTCATTTGTTTCCTGTTTTAACACAACTTCCTGTTTAGACTTTCACGATATATATGCTTACCAACATACACACACACACACACACACACACACACACACACACACACACACACACATATGAGACAATCAAAACTGAATACGGTTTTCCTTTAGGGTCACGAGCTGTGTTTACCAAAACAGGCAGAAACGTGTGAGTAGCTGATACATTTTCACGTGAAATAGCTTACTTAATTTCCGTCGCTCCTCATAACGAAACTACTGATAAGCGAGTACAGCTGTGAGCAGTAGTTAGTTTCTGATACAGTCTTGTTCTCGGATCGAATCAACTGGCGGAATTAGGCTTCAGTGGTGCTGCAATTAATATTAAAAAAACGGGTCAGCCAGAAAACTGACAGACACTTTTCAAAGTGGGTTAGGTGTGGTTGATGTTTACCTTTGTGGTTCTTCATCAGTCATTTGTTTCCTGTTTTAACACAACTTCCTGTTTAGACTTTCACGATATATATGCATACCAACATATACACACACACACACACACACACACACACACACACACACACACACACACACATATGAGACAATCAAAACTGAATACGGTTTTCCTTTAGGGTCACGAGCTGTGTTTACCAAAACAGGCAGAAACGTGTGAGTAGCTGATACATTTTCACGTGAAATAGCTTACTTAATTTCCGTCGCTCATCATAACGAAACTACTGATAAGCGAGTACAGCTGTGAGCAGTAGTTAGTTTCTGATACAGTCTTGTTCTCGGATCGAATCAACTGGCGGAATTAGGCTTCAGTGGTGCTGCAATTAATATTAAAAAAACGGGTCAGCCAGAAAACTGACAGACACTTTTCAAAGTGGGTTAGGTGTGGTTGATGTTTACCTTTGTGGTTCTTCATCAGTCATTTGTTTCCTGTTTTAACACAACTTCCTGTTTAGACTTTCACGATATATATGCATACCAACATACACACACACACACACACACACACACACACACACACATATGAGACAATCAAAACTGAATACGGTTTTCCTTTAGGGTCACGAGCTGTGTTTACCAAAACAGGCAGAAACGTGTGAGTAGCTGATACATTTTCACGTGAAATAGCTTACTTAATTTCCGTCGCTCATCATAACGAAACTACTGATAAGCGAGTACAGCTGTGAGCAGTAGTTAGTTTCTGATACAGTCTTGTTCTCGGATCGAATCAACTGGCGGAATTAGGCTTCAGTGGTGCTGCAATTAATATTAAAAAAACGGGTCAGCCAGAAAACTGACAGACACTTTTCAAAGTGGGTTAGGTGTGGTTGATGTTTACCTTTGTGGTTCTTCATCAGTCATTTGTTTCCTGTTTTAACACAACTTCCTGTTTAGACTTTCACGATATATATGCATACCAACATACACACACACACACACACACACACACACACACACACACACACATATGAGACAATCAAAACTGAATACGGTTTTCCTTTAGGGTCACGAGCTGTGTTTACCAAAACAGGCAGAAACGTGTGAGTAGCTGATACATTTTCACGTGAAATAGCTTACTTAATTTCCGTCGCTCATCATAACGAAACTACTGATAAGCGAGTACAGCTGTGAGCAGTAGTTAGTTTCTGATACAGTCTTGTTCTCGGATCGAATCAACTGGCGGAATTAGGCTTCAGTGGTGCTGCAATTAAAATTAAAAAAACGGGTCAGCCAGAAAACTGACAGACACTTTTCAAAGTGGGTTAGGTGTGGTTGATGTTTACCTTTGTGGTTCTTCATCAGTCATTTGTTTCCTGTTTTAACACAACTTCCTGTTTAGACTTTCACGATATATATGCATACCAACATACACACACACACACACACACACACACACACACATATGAGACAATCAAAACTGAATACGGTTTTCCTTTAGGGTCACGAGCTGTGTTTACCAAAACAGGCAGAAACGTGTGAGTAGCTGATACATTTTCACGTGAAATAGCTTACTTAATTTCCGTCGCTCATCATAACGAAACTACTGATAAGCGAGTACAGCTGTGAGCAGTAGTTAGTTTCTGATACAGTCTTGTTCTCGGATCGAATCAACTGGCGGAATTAGGCTTCAGTGGTGCTGCAATTAATATTAAAAAAACGGGTCAGCCAGAAAACTGACAGACACTTTTCAAAGTGGGTTAGGTGTGGTTGATGTTTACCTTTGTGGTTCTTCATCAGTCATTTGTTTCCTGTTTTAACACAACTTCCTGTTTAGACTTTCACGATATATATGCATACCAACATACACACACACACACACACACACACACACACACACATATGAGACAATCAAAACTGAATACGGTTTTCCTTTAGGGTCACGAGCTGTGTTTACCAAAACAGGCAGAAACGTGTGAGTAGCTGATACATTTTCACGTGAAATAGCTTACTTAATTTCCGTCGCTCATCATAACGAAACTACTGATAAGCGAGTACAGCTGTGAGCAGTAGTTAGTTTCTGATACAGTCTTGTTCTCGGATCGAATCAACTGGCGGAATTAGGCTTCAGTGGTGCTGCAATTAATATTAAAAAAACGGGTCAGCCAGAAAACTGACAGACACTTTTCAAAGTGGGTTAGGTGTGGTTGATGTTTACCTTTGTGGTTCTTCATCAGTCATTTGTTTCCTGTTTTAACACAACTTCCTGTTTAGACTTTCACGATATATATGCATACCAACATACACACACACACACACACACACATATGAGACAATCAAAACTGAATACGGTTTTCCTTTAGGGTCACGAGCTGTGTTTACCAAAACAGGCAGAAACGTGTGAGTAGCTGATACATTTTCACGTGAAACAGCTTACTTAATTTCCGTCGCTCATCATAACGAAACTACTGATAAGCGAGTACAGCTGTGAGCAGTAGTTAGTTTCTGATACAGTCTTGTTCTCGGATCGAATCAACTGGCGGAATTAGGCTTCAGTGGTGCTGCAATTAATATTAAAAAAACGGGTCAGCCAGAAAACTGACAGACACTTTTCAAAGTGGGTTAGGTGTGGTTGATGTTTACCTTTGTGGTTCTTCATCAGTCATTTGTTTCCTGTTTTAACACAACTTCCTGTTTAGACTTTCACGATATATATGCATACCAACATACACACACACACACACACACACATATGAGACAATCAAAACTGAATACGGTTTTCCTTTAGGGTCACGAGCTGTGTTTACCAAAACAGGCAGAAACGTGTGAGTAGCTGATACATTTTCACGTGAAACAGCTTACTTAATTTCCGTCGCTCATCATAACGAAACTACTGATAAGCGAGTACAGCTGTGAGCAGTAGTTAGTTTCTGATACAGTCTTGTTCTCCGATCGAATCAACTGGCGGAATTAGGCTTCAGTGGTGCTGCAATTAATATTAAAAAAACGGGTCAGCCAGAAAACTGACAGACACTTTTCAAAGTGGGTTAGGTGTGGTTGATGTTTACCTTTGTGGTTCTTCATCAGTCATTTGTTTCCTGTTTTAACACAACTTCCTGTTTAGACTTTCACGATATATATGCATACCAACATACACACACACACACACACACACACATATGAGACAATCAAAACTGAATACGGTTTTCCTTTAGGGTCACGAGCTGTGTTTACCAAAACAGGCAGAAACGTGTGAGTAGCTGATACATTTTCACGTGAAACAGCTTACTTAATTTCCGTCGCTCATCATAACGAAACTACTGATAAGCGAGTACAGCTGTGAGCAGTAGTTAGTTTCTGATACAGTCTTGTTCTCGGATCGAATCAACTGGCGGAATTAGGCTTCAGTGGTGCTGCAATTAATATTAAAAAAACGGGTCAGCCAGAAAACTGACAGACACTTTTCAAAGTGGGTTAGGTGTGGTTGATGTTTACCTTTGTGGTTCTTCATCAGTCATTTGTTTCCTGTTTTAACACAACTTCCTGTTTAGACTTTCACGATATATATGCATACCAACATACACACACACACACACACACACACACATATGAGACAATCAAAACTGAATACGGTTTTCCTTTAGGGTCACGAGCTGTGTTTACCAAAACAGGCAGAAACGTGTGAGTAGCTGATACATTTTCACGTGAAACAGCTTACTTAATTTCCGTCGCTCATCATAACGAAACTACTGATAAGCGAGTACAGCTGTGAGCAGTAGTTAGTTTCTGATACAGTCTTGTTCTCGGATCGAATCAACTGGCGGAATTAGGCATCAGTGGTGCTGCAATTAATATTAAAAAAACGGGTCAGCCAGAAAACTGACAGACACTTTTCAAAGTGGGTTAGGTGTGGTTGATGTTTACCTTTGTGGTTCTTCATCAGTCATTTGTTTCCTGTTTTAACACAACTTCCTGTTTAGACTTTCACGATATATATGCATACCAACATACACACACACACACACACACACACACACACACACATATGAGACAATCAAAACTGAATACGGTTTTCCTTTAGGGTCACGAGCTGTGTTCACCAAAACAGGCAGAAACGTGTGAGTAGCTGATACATTTTCACGTGAAATAGCTTACTTAATTTCCGTCGCTCATCATAACGAAACTACTGATAAGCGAGTACAGCTGTGAGCAGTAGTTAGTTTCTGATACAGTCTTGTTCTCCGATCGAATCAACTGGCGGAATTAGGCTTCAGTGGTGCTGCAATTAATATTAAAAAAACGGGTCAGCCAGAAAACTGACAGACACTTTTCAAAGTGGGTTAGGTGTGGTTGATGTTTACCTTTGTGGTTCTTCATCAGTCATTTGTTTAATGTTTTAACACAACTTCCTGTTTAGACTTCCACGATATATATGCATACCAACATACACACACACACACACACACACACACACACACACACACACACATATGAGACAATCAAAACTGAATACGGTTTTCCTTTTGGGTCACGAGCTGTGTTTACCAAAACAGGCAGAAACGTGTGAGTAGCTGATACATTTTCACGTGAAATAGCTTACTTAATTTCCGTCGCTCATCATAACGAAACTACTGATAAGCGAGTACAGCTGTGAGCAGTAGTTAGTTTCTGATACAGTCTTGATTTCGGATCGAATCAACTGGCGGAATTAGGCTTCAGTGGTGCTGCAATTAATATTAAAAAAACGGGTCAGCCAGAAAACTGACAGACACTTTTCAAAGTGGGTTAGGTGTGGTTGATGTTTACCTTTGTGGTTCTTCATCAGTCATTTGTTTCCTGTTTTAACACAACTTCCTGTTTAGACTTTCACGATATATATGCATACCAACATACACACACACACACACACACACACACACACACATATGAGACAATCAAAACTGAATACGGTTTTCCTTTAGGGTCACGAGCTGTGTTAACCAAAACAGGCAGAAACGTGTGAGTAGCTGATACATTTTCACGTGAAATAGCTTACTTAATTTCCGTCGCTCATCATAACGAAACTACTGATAAGCGAGTACAGCTGTGAGCAGTAGTTAGTTTCTGATACAGTCTTGTTCTCGGATCGAATCAACTGGCGGAATTAGGCTTCAGTGGTGCTGCAATTAATATTAAAAAAACGGGTCAGCCAGAAAACTGACAGACACTTTTCAAAGTGGGTTAGGTGTGGTTGATGTTTACCTTTGTGGTTCTTCATCAGTCATTTGTTTCCTGTTTTAACACAACTTCCTGTTTAGACTTTCACGATATATATGCATACCAACATACACACACACACACACACACACACACACACACACACACACATATGAGACAATCAAGACTGAATACGGTTTTCCTTTAGGGTCACGAGCTGTGTTTACCAAAATAGGCAGAAACGTGTGAGTAGCTGATACATTTTCACGTGAAATAGCTTACTTAATTTCCGTCGCTCATCATAACGAAACTACTGATAAGCGAGTACAGCTGTGAGCAGTAGTTAGTTTCTGATACAGTCTTGTTCTCGGATCGAATCAACTGGCGGAATTAGGCTTCAGTGGTGCTGCAATTAATATTAAAAAAACGGGTCAGCCAGAAAACTGACAGACACTTTTCAAAGTGGGTTAGGTGTGGTTGATGTTTACCTTTGTGGTTCTTCATCAGTCATTTGTTTCCTGTTTTAACACAACTTCCTGTTTAGACTTTCACGATATATATGCATACCAACATACACACACACACACACACACACATATGAGACAATCAAAACTGAATACGGTTTTCCTTTAGGGACACGAGCTGTGTTTACCAAAACAGGCAGAAACGTGTGAGTAGCTGATACATTTTCACGTGAAATAGCTTACTTAATTTCCGTCGCTCATCATAACGAAACTACTGATAAGCGAGTACAGCTGTGAGCAGTAGTTAGTTTCTGATACAGTCTTGTTCTCGGATCGAATCAACTGGCGGAATTAGGCTTCAGTGGTGCTGCAATTAATATTAAAAAAACGGGTCAGCCAGAAAACTGACAGACACTTTTCAAAGTGGGTTAGGTGTGGTTGATGTTTACCTTTGTGGTTCTTCATCAGTCATTTGTGTCCTGTTTTAACACAACTTCCTGTTTAGACTTTCACGATATATATGCTTACCAACATACACACACACACACACACACACACACACACACACACATATGAGACAATCAAAACTGAATACGGTTTTCCTTTAGGGTCACGAGCTGTGTTTACCAAAACAGGCAGAAACGTGTGAGTAGCTGATACATTTTCACGTGAAATAGCTTACTTAATTTCCGTCGCTCATCATAACGAAACTACTGATAAGCGAGTACAGCTGTGAGCAGTAGTTAGTTTCTGATACAGTCTTGTTCTCGGATCGAATCAACTGGCGGAATTAGGCTTCAGTGGTGCTGCAATTAATATTAAAAAAACGGGTCAGCCAGAAAACTGACAGACACTTTTCAAAGTGGGTTAGGTGTGGTTGATGTTTACCTTTGTGGTTCTTCATCAGTCATTTGTTTCCTGTTTTAACACAACTTCCTGTTTAGACTTTCACGATATATATGCTTACCAACATACACATACACACACACACACACACACACACACACACACACACACACACACACATATGAGACAATCAAAACTGAATACGGTTTTCCTTTAGGGTCACGAGTTGTGTTTACCAAAACAGGCAGAAACGTGTGAGTAGCTGATACATTTTCACGTGAAATAGCTTACTTAATTTCCGTCGCTCCTCATAACGAAACTACTGATAAGCGAGTACAGCTGTGAGCAGTAGTTAGTTTCTGATACAGTCTTGTTCTCGGATCGAATCAACTGGCGGAATTAGGCTTCAGTGGTGCTGCAATTAATATTAAAAAAACGGGTCAGCCAGAAAACTGACAGACACTTTTCAAAGTGGGTTAGGTGTGGTTGATGTTTACCTTTGTGGTTCTTCATCAGTCATTTGTTTCCTGTTTTAACACAACTTCCTGTTTAGACTTTCACGATATATATGCATACCAACATACACACACACACACACACACACACACACACACACACACACACACATATGAGACAATCAAAACTGAATACGGTTTTCCTTTAGGGTCACGAGCTGTGTTTACCAAAACAGGCAGAAACGTGTGAGTAGCTGATACATTTTCACGTGAAATAGCTTACTTAATTTCCGTCGCTCATCATAACGAAACTACTGATAAGCGAGTACAGCTGTGAGCAGTAGTTAGTTTCTGATACAGTCTTGTTCTCGGATCGAATCAACTGGCGGAATTAGGCTTCAGTGGTGCTGCAATTAATATTAAAAAAACGGGTCAGCCAGAAAACTGACAGACACTTTTCAAAGTGGGTTAGGTGTGGTTGATGTTTACCTTTGTGGTTCTTCATCAGTCATTTGTTTCCTGTTTTAACACAACTTCCTGTTTAGACTTTCACGATATATATGCATACCAACATACACACACACACACACACACACACACACACACACACACACACACATATGAGACAATCAAAACTGAATACGGTTTTCCTTTAGGGTCACGAGCTGTGTTTACCAAAACAGGCAGAAACGTGTGAGTAGCTGATACATTTCCACGTGAAATAGCTTACTTAATTTCCGTCGCTCATCATAACGAAACTACTGATAAGCGAGTACAGCTGTGAGCAGTAGTTAGTTTCTGATACAGTCTTGTTCTCGGATCGAATCAACTGGCGGAATTAGGCTTCAGTGGTGCTGCAATTAATATTAAAAAAACGGGTCAGCCAGAAAACTGACAGACACTTTTCAAAGTGGGTTAGGTGTGGTTGATGTTTACCTTTGTGGTTCTTCATCAGTCATTTGTTTCCTGTTTTAACACAACTTCCTGTTTAGACTTTCACGATATATATGCATACCAACATACACACACACACACACACACACACACACACACACACACATATGAGACAATCAAAACTGAATACGGTTTTCCTTTAGGGTCACGAGCTGTGTTTACCAAAACAGGCAGAAACGTGTGAGTAGCTGATACATTTTCACGTGAAATAGCTTACTTAATTTCCGTCGCTCATCATAACGAAACTACTGATAAGCGAGTACAGCTGTGAGCAGTAGTTAGTTTCTGATACAGTCTTGTTCTCGGATCGAATCAACTGGC
This sequence comes from Schistocerca piceifrons, assembly GCF_021461385.2. Lineage (NCBI taxonomy): Eukaryota > Metazoa > Arthropoda > Insecta > Orthoptera > Acrididae > Schistocerca > Schistocerca piceifrons. The sequence goes on along the minus strand of NC_060139.1, from coordinate 128,920,923 downwards.
GGAATTAGGCTTCAGTGGTGCTGCAATTAATATTAAAAAAACGGGTCAGCCAGAAAACTGACAGACACTTTTCAAAGTGGGTTAGGTGTGGTTGATGTTTACCTTTGTGGTTCTTCATCAGTCATTTGTTTCCTGTTTTAACACAACTTCCTGTTTAGACTTTCACGATATATATGCATACCAACATACACACACACACACACACACACACACACACACACACATATGAGACAATCAAAACTGAATACGGTTTTCCTTTAGGGTCACGAGCTGTGTTCACCAAAACAGGCAGAAACGTGTGAGTAGCTGATACATTTTCACGTGAAATAGCTTACTTCATTTCCTTCGCTCATCATAACGAAACTACTGATAAGCGAGTACAGCTGTGAGCAGTAGTTAGTTTCTGATACAGTCTTGTTCTCGGATCGAATCAACTGGCGGAATTAGGCTTCAGTGGTGCTGCAATTAATATTAAAAAAACGGTCAGCCAGAAAACTGACAGACACTTTTCAAAGTGGGTTAGGTGTGGTTGATGTTTACCTTTGTGGTTCTTCATCAGTCAGTTGTTTAATGTTTTAACACAACTTCCTGTTTAGACTTCCACGATATATATGCATACCAACATACACACACACACACACACACACACACACACACACACACACACACACATATGAGACAATCAAAACTGAATACGGTTTTCCTTTAGGGTCACGAGCTGTGTTTACCAAAACAGGCAGAAACGTGTGAGTAGCTGATACATTTTCACGTGAAATAGCTTACTTAATTTCCGTCGCTCATCATAACGAAACTACTGATAAGCGAGTACAGCTGTGAGCAGTAGTTAGTTTCTGATACAGTCTTGTTCTCGGATCGAATCAACTGGCGGAATTAGGCTTCAGTGGTGCTGCAATTAATATTAAAAAAACGGGTCAGCCAGAAAACTGACAGACACTTTTCAAAGTGGGTTAGGTGTGGTTGATGTTTACCTTTGTGGTTCTTCATCAGTCATTTGTTTCCTGTTTTAACACAACTTCCTGTTTAGACTTTCACGATATATATGCATACCAACATACACACACACACACACACACACACACACACACACACACACACACACATATGAGACAATCAAAACTGAATACGGTTTTCCTTTAGGGTCACGAGCTGTGTTTACCAAAACAGGCAGAAACGTGTGAGTAGCTGATACATTTTCACGTGAAATAGCTTACTTAATTTCCGTCGCTCATCATAACGAAACTACTGATAAGCGAGTACAGCTGTGAGCAGTAGTTAGTTTCTTATACAGTCTTGTTCTCGGATCGAATCAACTGGCGGAATTAGGCTTCAGTGGTGCTGCAATTAATATTAAAAAAACGGGTCAGCCAGAAAACTGACAGACACTTTTCAAAGTGGGTTAGGTGTGGTTGATGTTTACCTTTGTGGTTCTTCATCAGTCATTTGTTTCCTGTTTTAACACAACTTCCTGTTTAGACTTTCACGATATATATGCATACCAACATACACACACACACACACACACATACACACACACACACACACACACACACACAAACACACATATGAGACAATCAAAACTGAATACGGTTTTCCTTTAGGGTCATGAGCTGTGTTTACCAGAACAGGCAGAAACGTGTGAGCAGCTGACTCACTTTCACTTGAAACAGCTTACTTAATTTCCGTCGCTCATCATAATGAAACTACTGATAAGCGAGTACAGCTGTGAGCAGTAGTTAGTTTCTGATACAGTCTTGTTCTCGGATCGAATCAACTGGCGGAATTAGGCTTCAGTGGTGCTACAATTAATATTAAAAAAACGGGTCAGCCAGAAAACTGACAGACACTTTTCAAAGTGGGTTAGGTGTGGTTGATGTTTACCTTTGTGGTTCTTCATCAGTCATTTGTTTCCTGTTTTAACACAACTTCCTGTTTAGACTTTCACGATATATATGCATACCAACATACACACACACACACACACACACACACACACACACACAAACACACATATGAGACAATCAAAACTGAATACGGTTTTTCTTTAGGGTCATGAGCTGTGTTTACCAGAACAGGCAGAAACGTGTGAGTAGCTGATACATTTTCACGTGAAATAGCTTACTTAATTTCCGTCGCTCATCATAACGAAACTACTGATAAGCGAGTACAGCTGTGAGCAGTAGTTAGTTTCTGATACAGTCTTGTTCTCGGATCGAATCAACTGGCGGAATTAGGCTTCAGTGGTGCTGCAATTAATATTAAAAAAACGGGTCAGCCAGAAAACTGACAGACACTTTTCAAAGTGGGTTAGGTGTGGTTGATGTTTACCTTTGTGGTTCTTCATCAGTCATTTGTTTCCTGTTTTAACACAACTTCCTGTTTAGACTTTCACGATATATATGCATACCAACATACACACACACACACACACACACACACACACACAAACACACATATGAGACAATCAAAACTGAAAACGGTTTTCCTTTAGGGTCATGAGCTGTGTTTACCAGAACAGGCAGAAACGTGTGAGCAGCTGACTCACTTTCACTTGAAACAGCTTACTTAATTTCCGTCGCTCATCATAATGAAACTACTGATGAGCGAGTACAGCTGTGAGCAGTAGTTAGTTTCTGATACAGTCTTGTTCTCGGATCGAATCAACTGGCGGAATTAGGCTTCAGTGGTGCTACAATTAATATTAAAAAAACGGGTCAGCCAGAAAACTGACAGACACTTTTCAAAGTGGGTTAGGTGTGGTTGATGTTTACCTTTGTGGTTCTTCATCAGTCATTTGTTTCCTGTTTTAACACAACTTCCTGTTTAGACTTTCACGATATATATGCATACCAACATACATACACACACACACACACACACACACACACACACACACAAACACACATATGAGACAATCAAAACTGAATACGGTTTTCCTTTAGGGTCATGAGCTGTGTTTACCAGAACAGGCAGAAACGTGTGAGCAGCTGACTCACTTTCACTTGAAACAGCTTACTTAATTTCCGTCGCTCATCATAATGAAACTACTGATGAGCGAGTACAGCTGTGAGCAGTAGTTACTTTCTGATACAGTCTTGTTCTCGGATCGAATCAACTGGCGGAATTAGGCTTCAGTGGTGCTACAATTAATATTTAAAAAACGGGTCAGCCAGAAAACTGACAGACACTTTTCAAAGTGGGTTAGGTGTGGTTGATGTTTACCTTTGTGGTTCTTCATCAGTCATTTGTTTCCTGTTTTAACACAACTTCCTGTTTAGACTTTCACGATATATATGCATACCAACATACACACACACACACACACACACACACACACAAACACACATATGAGACAATCAAAACTGAATACGGTTTTCCTTTAGGGTCATGAGCTGTGTTTACCAGAACAGGCAGAAACGTGTGAGCAGCTGACTCACTTTCACTTGAAATAGCTTACTTAATTTCCGTATCTCATCATAACGAAACTACTGATAAGCGAGTACAGCTGTGAGCAGTAGTTAGTTTCTGATACAGTCTTGTTCTCGGATCGAATCAACTGGCGGAATTAGGCTTCAGTGGTGCTGCAATTAATATTAAAAAAACGGGTCAGCCAGAAAACTGACAGACACTTTTCAAAGTGGGTTAGGTGTGGTTGATGTTTACCTTTGTGGTTCTTCATCAGTCATTTGTTTCCTGTTTTAACACAACTTCCTGTTTAGACTTTCACGATATATATGCTTACCAACATACACACACACACACACACACACACACACACACACACACACACACACATATGAGACAATCAAAACTGAATACGGTTTTCCTTTAGGGTCACGAGCTGTGTTTACCAAAACAGGCAGAAACGTGTGAGTAGCTGATACATTTTCACGTGAAATAGCTTACTTAATTTCCGTCGCTCCTCATAACGAAACTACTGATAAGCGAGTACAGCTGTGAGCAGTAGTTAGTTTCTGATACAGTCTTGTTCTCGGATCGAATCAACTGGCGGAATTAGGCTTCAGTGGTGCTGCAATTAATATTAAAAAAACGGGTCAGCCAGAAAACTGACAGACACTTTTCAAAGTGGGTTAGGTGTGGTTGATGTTTACCTTTGTGGTTCTTCATCAGTCATTTGTTTCCTGTTTTAACACAACTTCCTGTTTAGACTTTCACGATATATATGCATACCAACATACACACACACACACACACACACACACACACACACACACACACACACATATGAGACAATCAAAACTGAATACGGTTTTCCTTTAGGGTCACGAGCTGTGTTTACCAAAACAGGCAGAAACGTGTGAGTAGCTGATACATTTTCACGTGAAATAGCTTACTTAATTTCCGTCGCTCATCATAACGAAACTACTGATAAGCGAGTACAGCTGTGAGCAGTAGTTAGTTTCTGATACAGTCTTGTTCTCGGATCGAATCAACTGGCGGAATTAGGCTTCAGTGGTGCTGCAATTAATATTAAAAAAACGGGTCAGCCAGAAAACTGACAGACACTTTTCAAAGTGGGTTAGGTGTGGTTGATGTTTACCTTTGTGGTTCTTCATCAGTCATTTGTTTCCTGTTATAACACAACTTCCTGTTTAGACTTTCACGATATATATGCATACCAACATACACACACACACACACACACACACACACACAAACACACATATGAGACAATCAAAACTGAAAACGGTTTTCCTTTAGGGTCATGAGCTGTGTTTACCAGAACAGGCAGAAACGTGTGAGCAGCTGACTCACTTTCACTTGAAACAGCTTACTTAATTTCCGTCGCTCATCATAATGAAACTACTGATGAGCGAGTACAGCTGTGAGCAGTAGTTAGTTTCTGATACAGTCTTGTTCTCGGATCGAATCAACTGGCGGAATTAGGCTTCATTGGTGCTACAATTAATATTAAAAAAACGGGTCAGCCAGAAAACTGACAGACACTTTTCAAAGTGGGTTAGGTGTGGTTGATGTTTACCTTTGTGGTTCTTCATCAGTCATTTGTTTCCTGTTTTAACACAACTTCCTGTTTAGACTTTCACGATATATATGCATACCAACATACACACACACACACACACACACACACACACACACACACACACACACACACACACAAACACACATATGAGACAATCAAAACTGAATACGGTTTTCCTTTAGGGTCATGAGCTGTGTTTACCAGAACAGGCAGAAACGTGTGAGCAGCTGACTCACTTTCACTTGAAACAGCTTACTTAATTTCCGTCGCTCATCATAATGAAACTACTGATGAGCGAGTACAGCTGTGAGCAGTAGTTAGTTTCTGATACAGTCTTGTTCTCGGATCGAATCAACTGGCGGAATTAGGCTTCAGTGGTGCTACAATTAATATTTAAAAAACGGGTCAGCCAGAAAACTGACAGACACTTTTCAAAGTGGGTTAGGTGTGGTTGATGTTTACCTTTGTGGTTCTTCATCAGTCATTTGTTTCCTGTTTTAACACAACTTCCTGTTTAGACTTTCACGATATATATGCATACCAACATACACACACACACACACACACACACACACAAACACACATATGAGACAATCAAAACTGAATACGGTTTTCCTTTAGGGTCATGAGCTGTGTTTACCAGAACAGGCAGACACGTGTGAGCAGCTGACTCACTTTCACTTGAAATAGCTTACTTAATTTCCGTATCTCATCATAACGAAACTACTGATGAGCGAGTACAGCTGTGAGCAGTAGTTAGTTTCTGATACAGTCTTGTTCTCGGATCGAATCAACTGGCGGAATTAGGCTTCAGTGGTGCTGCAATTAATATTAAAAAAACGGGTCAGCCAGAAAACTGACAGACACTTTTCAAAGTGGGTTAGGTGTGGTTGATGTTTACCTTTGTGGTTCTTCATCAGTCATTTGTTTCCTGTTTTAACACAACTTCCTGTTTAGACTTTCACGATATATATGCTTACCAACATACACACACACACACACACACACACACACACACACACACATATGAGACAATCAAAACTGAATACGGTTTTCCTTTAGGGTCACGAGCTGTGTTTACCAAAACAGGCAGAAACGTGTGAGTAGCTGATACATTTTCACGTGAAATAGCTTACTTAATTTCCGTCGCTCCTCATAACGAAACTACTGATAAGCGAGTACAGCTGTGAGCAGTAGTTAGTTTCTGATACAGTCTTGTTCTCGGATCGAATCAACTGGCGGAATTAGGCTTCAGTGGTGCTGCAATTAATATTAAAAAAACGGGTCAGCCAGAAAACTGACAGACACTTTTCAAAGTGGGTTAGGTGTGGTTGATGTTTACCTTTGTGGTTCTTCATCAGTCATTTGTTTCCTGTTTTAACACAACTTCCTGTTTAGACTTTCACGATATATATGCTTACCAACATACACACACACACACACACACACACACACACACACACACACACACACACACATATGAGACAATCAAAACTGAATACGGTTTTCCTTTAGGGTCACGAGCTGTGTTTACCAAAACAGGCAGAAACGTGTGAGTAGCTGATACATTTTCACGTGAAATAGCTTACTTAATTTCCGTCGCTCCTCATAACGAAACTACTGATAAGCGAGTACAGCTGTGAGCAGTAGTTAGTTTCTGATACAGTCTTGTTCTCGGATCGAATCAACTGGCGGAATTAGGCTTCAGTGGTGCTGCAATTAATATTAAAAAAACGGGTCAGCCAGAAAACTGACAGACACTTTTCAAAGTGGGTTAGGTGTGGTTGATGTTTACCTTTGTGGTTCTTCATCAGTCATTTGTTTCCTGTTTTAACACAACTTCCTGTTTAGACTTTCACGATATATATGCTTACCAACATACACACACACACACACACACACACACACACACACACACACACATATGAGACAATCAAAACTGAATACGGTTTTCCTTTAGGGTCACGAGCTGTGTTTACCAAAACAGCCAGAAACGTGTGAGTAGCTGATACATTTTCACGTGAAATAGCTTACTTAATTTCCGTCGCTCCTCATAACGAAACTACTGATAAGCGAGTACAGCTGTGAGCAGTAGTTAGTTTCTGATACAGTCTTGTTCTCGGATCGAATCAACTGGCGGAATTAGGCTTCAGTGGTGCTGCAATTAATATTAAAAAAACGGGTCAGCCAGAAAACTGACAGACACTTTTCAAAGTGGGTTAGGTGTGGTTGATGTTTACCTTTGTGGTTCTTCATCAGTCATTTGTTTCCTGGTTTAACACAACTTCCTGTTTAGACTTTCACGATATATATGCATACCAACATACACACACACACACACACACACACACACACACACACACACACAAACACACATATGAGACAATCAAAACTGAATACGGTTTTCCTTTAGGGTCATGAGCTGTGTTTACCAGAACAGGCAGAAACGTGTGAGCAGCTGACTCACTTTCACTTGAAACAGCTTACTTAATTTCCGTCGCTCATCATAATGAAACTACTGATGAGCGAGTACAGCTGTGAGCAGTAGTTAGTTTCTGATACAGTCTTGTTCTCGGATCGAATCAACTGGCGGAATTAGGCTTCAGTGGTGCTACAATTAATATTTAAAAAACGGGTCAGCCAGAAAACTGACAGACACTTTTCAAAGTGGGTTAGGTGTGGTTGATGTTTACCTTTGTGGTTCTTCATCAGTCATTTGTTTCCTGTTTTAACACAACTTCCTGTTTAGACTTTCACGATATATATGCATACCAACATACACACACACACACACACAAACACACATATGAGACAATCAAAACTGAATACGGTTTTCCTTTAGGGTCATGAGCTGTGTTTACCAGAACAGGCAGAAACGTGTGAGCAGCTGACTCACTTTCACTTGAAATAGCTTACTTAATTTCCGTATCTCATCATAACGAAACTACTGATGAGCGAGTACAGCTGTGAGCAGTAGTTAGTTTCTGATACAGTCTTGTTCTCGGATCGAATCAACTGGCGGAATTAGGCTTCAGTGGTGCTGCAATTAATATTAAAAAAACGGGTCAGCCAGAAAACTGACAGACACTTTTCAAAGTGGGTTAGGTGTGGTTGATGTTTACCTTTGTGGTTCTTCATCAGTCATTTGTTTCCTGTTTTAACACAACTTCCTGTTTAGACTTTCACGATATATATGCTTACCAACATACACACACACACACACACACACACACACACACACACACACACACACACACACACATATGAGACAATCAAAACTGAATACGGTTTTCCTTTAGGGTCACGAGCTGTGTTTACCAAAACAGGCAGAAACGTGTGAGTAGCTGATACATTTTCACGTGAAATAGCTTACTTAATTTCCGTCGCTCCTCATAACGAAACTACTGATAAGCGAGTAGAGCTGTGAGCAGTAGTTAGTTTCTGATACAGTCTTGTTCTCGGATCGAATCAACTGGCGGAATTAGGCTTCAGTGGTGCTGCAATTAATATTAAAAAAACGGGTCAGCCAGAAAACTGACAGACACTTTTCAAAGTGGGTTAGGTGTGGTTGATGTTTACCTTTGTGGTTCTTCATCAGTCATTTGTTTCCTGTTTTAACACAACTTCCTGTTTAGACTTTCACGATATATATGCTTACCAACATACACACACACACACACACACACACACACACACACACACACACACATATGAGACAATCAAAACTGAATACGGTTTTCCTTTAGGGTCACGAGCTGTGTTTACCAAAACAGGCAGAAACGTGTGAGTAGCTGATACATTTTCACGTGAAATAGCTTACTTAATTTCCGTCGCTCCTCATAACGAAACTACTGATAAGCGAGTACAGCTGTGAGCAGTAGTTAGTTTCTGATACAGTCTTGTTCTCGGATCGAATCAACTGGCGGAATTAGGCTTCAGTGGTGCTGCAATTAATATTAAAAAAACGGGTCAGCCAGAAAACTGACAGACACTTTTCAAAGTGGGTTAGGTGTGGTTGATGTTTACCTTTGTGGTTCTTCATCAGTCATTTGTTTCCTGTTTTAACACAACTTCCTGTTTAGACTTTCACGATATATATGCTTACCAACATACACACACACACACACACACACACACACACACACACACACACACACACACACACATATGAGACAATCAAAACTGAATACGGTTTTCCTTTAGGGTCACGAGCTGTGTTTACCAAAACAGGCAGAAACGTGTGAGTAGCTGATACATTTTCACGTGAAATAGCTTACTTAATTTCCGTCGCTCCTCATAACGAAACTACTGATAAGCGAGTACAGCTGTGAGCAGTAGTTAGTTTCTGATACAGTCTTGTTCTCGGATCGAATCAACTGGCGGAATTAGGCTTCAGTGGTGCTGCAATTAATATTAAAAAAACGGGTCAGCCAGAAAACTGACAGACACTTTTCAAAGTGGGTTAGGTGTGGTTGATGTTTACCTTTGTGGTTCTTCATCAGTCATTTGTTTCCTGTTTTAACACAACTTCCTGTTTAGACTTTCACGATATATATGCTTACCAACATACACACACACACACACACACACACACACACACACACATATGAGACAATCAAAACTGAATACGGTTTTCCTTTAGGGTCACGAGCTGTGTTTACCAAAACAGGCAGAAACGTGTGAGTAGCTGATACATTTTCACGTGAAATAGCTTACTTAATTTCCGTCGCTCCTCATAACGAAACTACTGATAAGCGAGTACAGCTGTGAGCAGTAGTTAGTTTCTGATACAGTCTTGTTCTCGGATCGAATCAACTGGCGGAATTAGGCTTCAGTGGTGCTGCAATTAATATTAAAAAAACGGGTCAGCCAGAAAACTGACAGACACTTTTCAAAGTGGGTTAGGTGTGGTTGATGTTTACCTTTGTGGTTCTTCATCAGTCATTTGTTTCCTGTTTTAACACAACTTCCTGTTTAGACTTTCACGATATATATGCATACCAACATACACACACACACACACACACACACACACACACACACACATATGAGACAATCAAAACTGAATACGGTTTTCCTTTAGGGTCATGAGCTGTGTTTACCAGAACAGGCAGAAACGTGTGAGCAGCTGACTCACTTTCACTTGAAATAGCTTACTTAATTTCCGTATCTCATCATAACGAAACTACTGATGAGCGAGTACAGCTGTGAGCAGTAGTTAGTTTCTGATACAGTCTTGTTCTCGGATCGAATCAACTGGCGGAATTAGGCTTCAGTGGTGCTGCAATTAATATTAAAAAAACGGGTCAGCCAGAAAACTGACAGACACTTTTCAAAGTGGGTTAGGTGTGGTTGATGTTTACCTTTGTGGTTCTTCATCAGTCATTTGTTTCCTGTTTTAACACAACTTCCTGTTTAGACTTTCACGATATATATGCTTACCAACATACACACACACACACACACACACACACACACACACACACATATGAGACAATGAAAACTGAATACGGTTTTCCTTTAGGGTCACGAGCTGTGTTTACCAAAACAGGCAGAAACGTGTGAGTAGCTGATACATTTTCACGTGAAATAGCTTACTTAATTTCCGTCGCTCCTCATAACGAAACTACTGATAAGCGAGTACAGCTGTGAGCAGTAGTTAGTTTCTGATACAGTCTTGTTCTCGGATCGAATCAACTGGCGGAATTAGGCTTCAGTGGTGCTGCAATTAATATTAAAAAAACGGGTCAGCCAGAAAACTGACAGACACTTTTCAAAGTGGGTTAGGTGTGGTTGATGTTTACCTTTGTGGTTCTTCATCAGTCATTTGTTTCCTGTTTTAACACAACTTCCTGTTTAGACTTTCACGATATATATGCTTACCAACATACACACACACACACACACACACACACACACACACACACACACACATATGAGACAATCAAAACTGAATACGGTTTTCCTTTAGGGTCACGAGCTGTGTTTACCAAAACAGGCAGAAACGTGTGAGTAGCTGATACATTTTCACGTGAAATAGCTTACTTAATTTCCGTCGCTCCTCATAACGAAACTACTGATAAGCGAGTACAGCTGTGAGCAGTAGTTAGTTTCTGATACAGTCTTGTTCTCGGATCGAATCAACTGGCGGAATTAGGCTTCAGTGGTGCTGCAATTAATATTAAAAAAACGGGTCAGCCAGAAAACTGACAGACACTTTTCAAAGTGGGTTAGGTGTGGTTGATGTTTACCTTTGTGGTTCTTCATCAGTCATTTGTTTCCTGTTTTAACACAACTTCCTGTTTAGACTTTCACGATATATATGCATACCAACATACACACACACACACACACACACACACACACACACACACACACACACACACACATATGAGACAATCAAAACTGAATACGGTTTTCCTTTAGGGTCACGAGCTGTGTTTACCAAAACAGGCAGAAACGTGTGAGTAGCTGATACATTTTCACGTGAAATAGCTTACTTAATTTCCGTCGCTCATCATAACGAAACTACTGATAAGCGAGTACAGCTGTGAGCAGTAGTTAGTTTCTGATACAGTCTTGTTCTCGGATCGAATCAACTGGCGGAATTAGGCTTCAGTGGTGCTGCAATTAATATTAAAAAAACGGGTCAGCCAGAAAACTGACAGACACTTTTCAAAGTGGGTTAGGTGTGGTTGATGTTTACCTTTGTGGTTCTTCATCAGTCATTTGTTTCCTGTTTTAACACAACTTCCTGTTTAGACTTTCACGATATATATGCATACCAACATACACACACACACACACACACACACACACACACACACACACACACACATATGAGACAATCAAAACTGAATACGATTTTCCTTTAGGGTCACGAGCTGTGTTTACCAAAACAGGCAGAAACGTGTGAGTAGCTGATACATTTTCACGTGAAATAGCTTACTTAATTTCCGTCGCTCATCATAACGAAACTACTGATAAGCGAGTACAGCTGTGAGCAGTAGTTAGTTTCTGATACAGTCTTGTTCTCGGATCGAATCAACTGGCGGAATTAGGCTTCAGTGGTGCTGCAATTAATATTAAAAAAACGGGTCAGCCAGAAAACTGACAGACACTTTTCAAAGTGGGTTAGGTGTGGTTGATGTTTACCTTTGTGGTTCTTCATCAGTCATTTGTTTCCTGTTTTAACACAACTTCCTGTTTAGACTTTCACGATATATATGCATACCAACATACACACACACACACACACACACACACACACACATATATGAGACAATCAAAACTGAATACGGTTTTCCTTTAGGGTCACGAGCTGTGTTTACCAAAACAGGCAGAAACGTGTGAGTAGCTGATACATTTTCACGTGAAATAGCTTACTTAATTTCCGTCGCTCATCATAACGAAACTACTGATAAGCGAGTACAGCTGTGAGCAGTAGTTAGTTTCTGATACAGTCTTGTTCTCGGATCGAATCAACTGGCGGAATTAGGCTTCAGTGGTGCTGCAACTAATATTAAAAAAACGGGTCAGCCAGAAAACTGACAGACACTTTTCAAAGTGGGTTAGGTGTGGTTGATGTTTACCTTTGTGGTTCTTCATCAGTCATTTGTTTCCTGTTTTAACACAACTTCCTGTTTAGACTTTCACGATATATATGCATACCAACATACACACACACACACACTCACACACACACACACATATGAGACAATCAAAACTGAATACGGTTTTCCTTTAGGGTCACGAGCTGTGTTTACCAAAACAGGCAGAAACGTGTGAGTAGCTGATACATTTTCACGTGAAATAGCTTACTTAATTTCCGTCGCTCATCATAACGAAACTACTGATAAGCGAGTACAGCTGTGAGCAGTAGTTAGTTTCTGATACAGTCTTGTTCTCGGATCGAATCAACTGGCGGAATTAGGCTTCAGTGGTGCTGCAATTAATATTAAAAAAACGGGTCAGCCAGAAAACTGACAGACACTTTTCAAAGTGGGTTAGGTGTGGTTGATGTTTACCTTTGTGGTTCTTCATCAGTCATTTGTTTCCTGTTTTAACACAACTTCCTGTTTAGACTTTCACGATATATATGCATACCAACATACACACACACACACACACACACACACACACACACACACATATGAGACAATCAAAACTGAATACGGTTTTCCTTTAGGATCACGAGCTGTGTTTACCAAAACAGGCAGAAACGTGTGAGTAGCTGATACATTTTCACGTGAAATAGCTTACTTAATTTCCGTCGCTCATCATAACGAAACTACTGATAAGCGAGTACAGCTGTGAGCAGTAGTTAGTTTCTGATACAGTCTTGTTCTCGGATCGAATCAACTGGCGGAATTAGGCTTCAGTGGTGCTGCAATTAATATTAAAAAAACGGGTCAGCCAGAAAACTGACAGACACTTTTCAAAGTGGGTTAGGTGTGGTTGATGTTTACCTTTGTGGTTCTTCATCAGTCATTTGTTTCCTGTTTTAACACAACTTCCTGTTTAGACTTTCACGATATATATGCATACCAACATACACACACACACACACACACACACACACACACATATGAGACAATCAAAACTGAATACGGTTTTCCTTTAGGGTCACGAGCTGTGTTTACCAAAACAGGCAGAAACGTGTGAGTAGCTGATACATTTTCACGTGAAATAGCTTACTTAATTTCCGTCGCTCATCATAACGAAACTACTGATAAGCGAGTACAGCTGTGAGCAGTAATTAGTTTCTGATACAGTCTTGTTCTCGGATCGAATCAACTGGCGGAATTAGGCTTCAGTGGTGCTGCAATTAATATTAAAAAAACGGGTCAGCCAGAAAACTGACAGACACTTTTCAAAGTGGGTTAGGTGTGGTTGATGTTTACCTTTGTGGTTCTTCATCAGTCATTTGTTTCCTGTTTTAACACAACTTCCTGTTTAGACTTTCACGATATATATGCATACCAACATACACACACACACACACACACACACACACACACATATGAGACAATCAAAACTGAATACGGTTTTCCTTTAGGGTCACGAGCTGTGTTCACCAAAACAGGCAGAAACGTGTGAGTAGCTGATACATTTTCACGTGAAATAGCTTACTTAATTTCCGTCGCTCATCACAACGAAACTACTGATAAGCGAGTACAGCTGTGAGCAGTAGTTAGTTTCTGATACAGTCTTGTTCTCCGATCGAATCAACTGGCGGAATTAGGCTTCAGTGGTGCTGCAATTAATATTAAAAAAACGGGTCAGCCAGAAAACTGACAGACACTTTTCAAAGTGGGTTAGGTGTGGTTGATGTTTACCTTTGTGGTTCTTCATCAGTCATTTGTTTAATGTTTTAACACAACTTCCTGTTTAGACTTCCACGATATATATGCATACCAACATACACACACACACACACACACACACACACACACACACACACACACACACATATGAGACAATCAAAACTGAATACGGTTTTCCTTTAGGGTCACGAGCTGTGTTTACCAAAACAGGCAGAAACGTGTGAGTAGCTGATACATTTTCACGTGAAATAGCTTACTTAATTTCCGTCGCTCATCATAACGAAACTACTGATAAGCGAGTACAGCTGTGAGCAGTAGTTAGTTTCTGATACAGTCTTGTTCTCGGATCGAATCAACTGGCGGAATTAGGCTTCAGTGGTGCTGCAATTAATATTAAAAAAACGGGTCAGCCAGAAAACTGACAGACACTTTTCAAAGTGGGTTAGGTGTGGTTGATGTTTACCTTTGTTGTTCTTCATCAGTCATTTGTTTCCTGTTTTAACACAACTTCCTGTTTAGACTTTCACGATATATATGCATACCAACATACACACACACACACACACACACACACACACACACACACACATATGAGACAATCAAAACTGAATACGGTTTTCCTTTAGGGTCACGAGCTGTGTTTACCAAAACAGGCAGAAACGTGTGAGTAGCTGATACATTTTCGCGTGAAATAGCTTACTTAATTTCCGTCGCTCATCATAACGAAACTACTGATAAGCGAGTACAGCTGTGAGCAGTAGTTAGTTTCTTATACAGTCTTGTTCTCGGATCGAATCAACTGGCGGAATTAGGCTTCAGTGGTGCTGCAATTAATATTAAAAAAACGGGTCAGCCAGAAAACTGACAGACACTTTTCAAAGTGGGTTAGGTGTGGTTGATGTTTACCTTTGTGGTTCTTCATCAGTCATTTGTTTCCTGTTTTAACACAACTTCCTGTTTAGACTTACACGATATATATGCATACCAACATACATACACACACACACACACACACACACACACACACACACACACACAAACACACATATGAGACAATCAAAACTGAATACGGTTTTCCTTTAGGGTCATGAGCTGTGTTTACCAGAACAGGCAGAAACGTGTGAGCAGCTGACTCACTTTCACTTGAAACAGCTTACTTAATTTCCGTCGCTCATCATAATGAAACTACTGATAAGCGAGTACAGCTGTGAGCAGTAGTTAGTTTCTTATACAGTCTTGTTCTCGGATCGAATCAACTGGCGGAATTAGGCTTCAGTGGTGCTGCAATTAATATTAAAAAAACGGGTCAGCCAGAAAACTGACAGACACTTTTCAAAGTGGGTTAGGTGTGGTTGATGTTTACCTTTGTGGTTCTTCATCAGTCATTTGTTTCCTGTTTTAACACAACTTCCTGTTTAGACTTTCACGATATATATGCATACCAACATACACACACACACACACACACACACACACACACACACACACACACAAACACACATATGAGACAATCAAAACTGAATACGGTTTTCCTTTAGGGTCATGAGCTGTGTTTACCAGAACAGGCAGAAACGTGTGAGCAGCTGACTCACTTTCACTTGAAACAGCTTACTTAATTTCCGTCGCTCATCATAATGAAACTACTGATAAGCGAGTACAGCTGTGAGCAGTAGTTAGTTTCTGATACAGTCTTGTTCTCGGATCGAATCAACTGGCGGAATTAGGCTTTAGTGGTGCTGCAATTAATATTAAAAAACGGGTCAGCCAGAAAACTGACAGACACTTTTCAAAGTGGGTTAGGTGTGGTTGATGTTTACCTTTGTGGTTCTTCATCAGTCATTTGTTTCCTGTTTTAACACAACTTCCTGTTTAGACTTTCACGATATATATGCATACCAACATACACACACACACACACACACACACACACACACACACACACACACACACAAACACACATATGAGACAATCAAAACTGAATACGGTTTTCCTTTAGGGTCATGAGCTGTGTTTACCAGAACAGGCAGAAACGTGTGAGTAGCTGATACATTTTCACGTGAAATAGCTTACTTAATTTCCGTCGCTCATCATAACGAAACTACTGATAAGCGAGTACAGCTGTGAGCAGTAGTTAGTTTCTGATACAGTCTTGTTCTCGGATCGAATCAACTGGCGGAATTAGGCTTCAGTGGTGCTGCAATTAATATTAAAAAAACGGGTCAGCCAGAAAACTGACAGACACTTTTCAAAGTGGGTTAGGTGTGGTTGATGTTTACCTTTGTGGTTCTTCATCAGTCATTTGTTTCCTGTTTTAACACAACTTCCTGTTTAGACTTTCACGATATATATGCATACCAACATACACACACACACACACACACACACACACACACACACACACACAAACACACATATGAGACAATCAAAACTGAATACGGTTTTCCTTTAGGGTCATGAGCTGTGTTTACCAGAACAGGCAGAAACGTGTGAGTAGCTGATACATTTTCACGTGAAATAGCTTACTTAATTTCCGTCGCTCATCATAACGAAACTACTGAAAAGCGAGTACAGCTGTGAGCAGTAGTTAGTTTCTGATACAGTCTTGTTCTCGGATCGAATCAACTGGCGGAATTAGGCTTCAGTGGTGCTGCAATTAATATTAAAAAAACGGGTCAGCCAGAAAACTGACAGACACTTTTCAAAGTGGGTTAGGTGTGGTTGATGTTTACCTTTGTGGTTCTTCATCAGTCATTTGTTTCCTGTTTTAACACAACTTCCTGTTTAGACTTTCACGATATATATGCATACCAACATACACACACACACACACACACACACACACACACAAACACACATATGAGACAATCAAAACTGAATACGGTTTTCCTTTAGGGTCATGAGCTGTGTTTACCAGAACAGGCAGAAACGTGTGAGTAGCTGATACATTTTCACGTGAAATAGCTTACTTAATTTCCGTCGCTCATCATAACGAAACTACTGATAAGCGAGTACAGCTGTGAGCAGTAGTTAGTTTCTGATACAGTCTTGTTCTCGGATCGAATCAACTGGCGGAATTAGGCTTCAGTGGTGCTGCAATTAATATTAAAAAAACGGGTCAGCCAGAAAACTGACAGACACTTTTCAAAGTGGGTTAGGTGTGGTTGATGTTTACCTTTGTGGTTCTTCATCAGTCATTTGTTTCCTGTTTTAACACAACTTCCTGTTTAGACTTTCACGATATATATGCATACCAACATACACACACACACACACACACACACACACAAACACACATATGAGACAATCAAAACTGAAAACGGTTTTCCTTTAGGGTCATGAGCTGTGTTTACCAGAACAGGCAGAAACGTGTGAGCAGCTGACTCACTTTCACTTGAAACAGCTTACTTAATTTCCGTCGCTCATCATAATGAAACTACTGATGAGCGAGTACAGCTGTGAGCAGTAGTTAGTTTCTGATACAGTCTTGTTCTCGGATCGAATCAACTGGCGGAATTAGGCTTCAGTGGTGCTGCAATTAATATTAAAAAAACGGGTCAGCCAGAAAACTGACAGACACTTTTCAAAGTGGGTTAGGTGTGGTTGATGTTTACCTTTGTGGTTCTTCATCAGTCATTTGTTTCCTGTTTTAACACAACTTCCTGTTTAGACTTTCACGATATATATGCATACCAACATACACACACACACACACACACACACACACACACACAAACACACATATGAGACAATCAAAACTGAATACGGTTTTCCTTTAGGGTCATGAGCTGTGTTTACCAGAACAGGCAGAAACGTGTGAGCAGCTGACTCACTTTCACTTGAAACAGCTTACTTAATTTCCGTCGCTCATCATAATGAAACTACTGATGAGCGAGTACAGCTGTGAGCAGTAGTTAGTTTCTGATACAGTCTTGTTCTCGGATCGAATCAACTGGCGGAATTAGGCTTCAGTGGTGCTACAATTAATATTTAAAAAACGGGTCAGCCAGAAAACTGACAGACACTTTTCAAAGTGGGTTAGGTGTGGTTGATGTTTACCTTTGTGGTTCTTCATCAGTCATTTGTTTCCTGTTTTAACACAACTTCCTGTTTAGACTTTCACGATATATATGCATACCAACATACACACACACACACACACACACACACACAAACACACATATGAGACAATCAAAACTGAATACGGTTTTCCTTTAGGGTCATGAGCTGTGTTTACCAGAACAGGCAGAAACGTGTGAGCAGCTGACTCACTTTCACTTGAAACAGCTTACTTAATTTCCGTCGCTCATCATAATGAAACTACTGATGAGCGAGTACAGCTGTGAGCAGTAGTTAGTTTCTGATACAGTCTTGTTCTCGGATCGAATCAACTGGAGGAATTAGGCTTCAGTGGTGCTACAATTAATATTAAAAAAACGGGTCAGCCAGAAAACTGACAGACACTTTTCAAAGTGGGTTAGGTGTGGTTGATGTTTACCTTTGTGGTTCTTCATCAGTCATTTGTTTCCTGTTTTAACACACCTTCCTGTTTAGACTTTCACGATATATATGCATACCAACATACACACACACACACACACACACACACACACACACACACACAAACACACATATGAGACAATCAAAACTGAATACGGTTTTCCTTTAGGGTCAAGAGCTGTGTTTACCAGAAAAGGCAGAAACGTATGAGCAGCTGACTCACTTTCACTTGAAACAGCTTACTTAATTTCCGTCGCTCATCATAATGAAACTACTGATGAGCGAGTACAGCTGTGAGCAGTAGTTAGTTTCTGATACAGTCTTGTTCTCGGATCGAATCAACTGGAGGAATTAGGCTTCAGTGGTGCTACAATTAATATTAAAAAAACGGGTCAGCCAGAAAACTGACAGACACTTTTCAAAGTGGGTTAGGTGTGGTTGATGTTTACCTTTGTGGTTCTTCTTCAGTCATTTGTTTCCTGTTTTAACACAGCTACCTGTTTAGACTTTCACGATATATATGCATACCAACATACACACACACACACACACACACACACACACACACACACATATGAGACAATCAAAACTGAATACGGTTTTCCTTTAGGGTCATGAGCTGTGTTTACCAGAACAGGCAGAAACGTGTGAGCAGCTGACTCACTTTCACTTGAAACAGCTTACTTAATTTCCGTCGCTCATCATAATGAAACTACTGATGAGCGAGTACAGCTGTGAGCAGTAGTTAGTTTGTGATACAGTCTTGTTCTCGGATCGAATCAACTGGAGGAATTAGGCTTCAGTGGTGCTACAATTAATATTAAAAAAACGGGTCAGCCAGAAAACTGACAGACACTTTTCAAAGTGGGTTAGGTGTGGTTGATGTTTACCTTTGTGGATCTTCATCAGTCATTTGTTTCCTGTTTTAACACAGCTTCCTGTTTAGACTTTCACGATATATATGCATACCAACATACACACACACACACACACACACACACACACACACACACACACACACAAACACACACACACACACATATGAGACAATCAAAACTGAATACGGTTTTCCTTTAGGGTCATGAGCTGTGTTTACCAGAACAGGCAGAAACGTGTGAGCAGCTGACTCACTTTCACTTGAAATAGCTTACTTAATTTCCGTCGCTCATCATAACGAAATTACTGATGAGCGAGTACAGCTGTGAGCAGTAGTTAGTTTATGATACAGTCTTGTTCTCGGATCGAATCAACTGGAGGAATTAGGCTTCAGTGGTGCTACAATTAATATTAAAAAAACGGGTCAGCCAGAAAACTGACAGACACTTTTCAAAGTGGGTTAGGTGTGGTTGATGTTTACCTTTGTGGTTCTTCTTCAGTCATTTGTTTCCTGTTTTAACACAGCTACCTGTTTAGACTTTCACGATATATATGCATACCAACATACACACACACACACACACACACACACACACACACACACACACACACATATGAGACAATCAAAACTGAATACGGTTTTCCTTTAGGGTCATGAGCTGTGTTTACCAGAACAGGCAGAAACGTGTGAGCAGCTGACTCACTTTCACTTGAAACAGCTTACTTAATTTCCGTCGCTCATCATAATGAAACTACTGATGAGCGAGTACAGCTGTGAGCAGTAGTTAGTTTCTGATACAGTCTTGTTCTCGGATCGAATCAACTGGAGGAATTAGGCTTCAGTGGTGCTACAATTAATATTAAAAAAACGGGTCAGCCAGAAAACTGACAGACACTTTTCAAAGTGGGTTAGGTGTGGTTGATGTTTACCTTTGTGGATCTTCATCAGTCATTTGTTTCCTGTTTTAACACAGCTTCCTGTTTAGACTTTCACGATATATATGCATACCAACATACACACACACACACACACACACACACACACACACACACAAACACACACACACACACATATGAGACAATCAAAACTGAATACGGTTTTCCTTTAGGGTCATGAGCTGTGTTTACCAGAACAGGCAGAAACGTGTGAGCAGCTGACTCACTTTCACTTGAAATAGCTTACTTAATTTCCGTCGCTCATCATAACGAAATTACTGATGAGCGAGTACAGCTGTGAGCAGTAGTTAGTTTATGATACAGTCTTGTTCTCGGATCGAATCAACTGGAGGAATTAGGCTTCAGTGGTGCTACAATTAATATTAAAAAAACGGGTCAGCCAGAAAACTGACAGACACTTTTCAAAGTGGGTTAGGTGTGGTTGATGTTTACCTTTGTGGTTCTTCTTCAGTCATTTGTTTCCTGTTTTAACACAGCTACCTGTTTAGACTTTCACGATATATATGCATACCAACATACACACACACACACACACACACACACACACACACACACATATGAGACAATCAAAACTGAATACGGTTTTCCTTTAGGGTCATGAGCTGTGTTTACCAGAACAGGCAGAAACGTGTGAGCAGCTGACTCACTTTCACTTGAAACAGCTTACTTAATTTCCGTCGCTCATCATAATGAAACTACTGATGAGCGAGTACAGCTGTGAGCAGTAGTTAGTTTATGATACAGTCTTGTTCTCGGATCGAATCAACTGGAGGAATTAGGCTTCAGTGGTGCTACAATTAA
Organism: Schistocerca piceifrons; assembly: GCF_021461385.2. Lineage (NCBI taxonomy): Eukaryota > Metazoa > Arthropoda > Insecta > Orthoptera > Acrididae > Schistocerca > Schistocerca piceifrons. The sequence goes on along the minus strand of NC_060139.1, from coordinate 128,899,443 downwards.
TATTAAAAAAACGGGTCAGCCAGAAAACTGACAGACACTTTTCAAAGTGGGTTAGGTGTGGTTGATGTTTACCTTTGTGGTTCTTCTTCAGTCATTTGTTTCCTGTTTTAACACAGCTACCTGTTTAGACTTTCACGATATATATGCATACCAACATACACACACACACACACACACACACACACACACACACACACACACACACACACACATATGAGACAATCAAAACTGAATACGGTTTTCCTTTAGGGTCATGAGCTGTGTTTACCAGAACAGGCAGAAACGGGTGAGCAGCTGACTCACTTTCACTTGAAATAGCTTACTTAATTTCCGTCGCTCATCATAACGAAATTACTGATGAGCGAGTACAGCTGTGAGCAGTAGTTAGTTTCTGATACAGTCTTGTTCTCGGATCGAATCAACTGGGGGAATTAGGCTTCAGTGGTGCTACAATTAAAATTAAAAAAACGGGTCAGCCAGAAAACTGACAGACACTTTTCAAAGTGGGTTAGGTGTGGTTGATGTTTACCTTTGTGGTTCTTCATCAGTCATATGTTTCCTGTTTTAACACAGCTTCCTGTTTAGACTTTCACGATATATATGCATACCAACATACACACACGCACACACACACACACACAAACACACACACACACACACACACATGAGACAATCAAAACTGAATACGGTTTTCCTTTAGGGTCATGAGCTGTGTTTACCAGAACAGGCAGAAACGTGTGAGCAGCTGACTCACTTTCACTTGAAATAGCTTACTTAATTTCCGTCGCTCATCATAACGAAACTACTAATGAGCGAGTACAGCTGTGAGCAGTAGTTAGTTTCTGATACAGTCTTGTTCTCGGATCGAATCAACTGGTGGAATTAGGCTTCAGTGGTGCTACAATTAATATTAAAAGAACGGGTCAGCCAGAAAACTGACAGACTCTTTTCAAAGTGGGTTAGGTGTGGTTGATGTTTCCCTTTGTGGTTCTTCATCAGTCATTTGTTTCCTGTTTTAACACAGCTTCCTGTTTAGACTTTCACGATATATATGCATACCAACATACACACACACACACACACACACACACACACACACAAACACACACACACACACACACACACATATGAGACAATCAAAACTGAATACGGTTTTCCTTTAGGGTCATGTGCTGTGTTTATCAGAACAGGCAGAAACGTGTGAGCAGCTGACTCACTTTCACTTAAAATAGCTTACTTAATTTCCGTCGCTCATCATAACGAAACTACTGATGAGCGAGTACAGCTGTGAGCAGTAGTTAGTTTCTGATACAGTCTTGTTCTCGGATCGAATCAACTGGTGGAATTAGGCTTCAGTGGTGCTACAATTAATATTAAAAAAACGGGTCAGCCAGAAAACTGACAGACACTTTTCAAAGTGGGTTAGGTGTGGCTGATGTTTACCTTTGTGGTTTTTCATCAGTCATTTGTTTCCTGTTTTAACACAGCTTCCTGTTTGGACTTTCACGATGTATATGCATACCAACATACACACACACACACACACACACACACACACACACATATGAGACAATCAAAACTGAATACGGTTTTCCTTTAGGGTCATGAGGTGTGCTTACCAGAACGGGCAGAAACGTGTGAGCGGCTGACTCACTTTCACTTGAAATAGCTTACTTAATTTCCGTCGCTCATCATAACGAAACTACTGATGAGCGAGTACAGCTGTGAGCAGAAGTTAGTTTCTGATACAGTCTTGTTCTCGGATCGAATCAACTGGTGGAATTAGGCTTCAGTGGTGCTACAATTAATATTAAAAAAACGGGTCAGAGAGAAAACTGACAGACACTTTTCAAAGTGGGTTAGGTGTGGTTGATGTTTACCTTTGTGGTTCTTCATCAGTCATTTGTTTCCTGTTTTAACACAACTTCCTGTTTAGACTTTCACGATATATATGCATACCAACATACACACACACACACACACACACACACAAACACACATATGAGACAATCAAAACTGAATACGGTTTTCCTTTAGGGTCATGAGCTGTGTTTACCAGAACAGGCAGAAACGTGTGAGCAGCTGACTCACTTTCACTTGAAACAGCTTACTTAATTTCCGTCGCTCATCATAATGAAACTACTGATGAGCGAGTACAGCTGTGAGCAGTAGTTAGTTTCTGATACAGTCTTGTTCTCGGATCGAATCAACTGGAGGAATTAGGCTTCAGTGGTGCTACAATTAATATTAAAAAAACGGGTCAGCCAGAAAACTGACAGACACTTTTCAAAGTGGGTTAGGTGTGGTTGATGTTTACCTTTGTGGTTCTTCATCAGTCATTTGTTTCCTGTTTTAACACAGCTTCCTGTTTAGACTTTCACGATATATATGCATACCAACATACACACACACACACACACACACACACACACATACACAAACACACATATGAGACAATCAAAACTGAATACGGTTTTCCTTTAGGGTCATGAGCTGTGTTTACCAGAAAAGGCAGAAACGTGTGAGCAGCTGACTCACTTTCACTTGAAATAGCTTACTTAATTTCCGTCGCTCATCATAACGAAATTACTGATGAGCGAGTACAGCTGTGAGCAGTAGTTAGTTTCTGATACAGTCTTGTTCTCGGATCGAATCAACTGGAGGAATTAGGCTTCAGTGGTGCTACAATTAAAATTAAAAAAACGGGTCAGCCAGAAAACTGACAGACACTTTTCAAAGTGGGTTAGGTGTGGTTGATGTTTACCTTTGTGGTTCTTCATCAGTCATTTGTTTCCTGTTTTAACACAGCTTCCTGTTTAGACTTTCACGATATATATGCATACCAACATACACACACGCACACACACACACACACAAACACACACACACACACACACATGAGACAATCAAAACTGAATACGGTTTTCCTTTAGGGTCATGAGCTGTGTTTACCAGAACAGGCAGAAACGTGTGAGCAGCTGACTCACTTTCACTTGAAACAGCTTACTTAATTTCCGTCGCTCATCATAATGAAACTACTGATGAGCGAGTACAGCTGTGAGCAGTAGTTAGTTTCTGATACAGTCTTGTTCTCGGATCGAATCAACTGGAGGAATTAGGCTTCAGTGGTGCTACAATTAATATTAAAAAAACGGGTCAGCCAGAAAACTGACAGACACTTTTCAAAGTGGGTTAGGTGTGGTTGATGTTTACCTTTGTGGATCTTCATCAGTCATTTGTTTCCTGTTTTAACACAGCTTCCTGTTTAGACTTTCACGATATATATGCATACCAACATACACACACACAGACACACACACACACACACACACACACACACACACACATATGAGACAATCAAAACTGAATACGGTTTTCCTTTAGGGTCATGAGCTGTGTTTACCAGAACAGGCAGAAACGTGTGAGCAGCTGACTCACTTTCACTTGAA